>NC_068414.1:36372458-36634958 GCF_023724105.1 Carassius gibelio
TGAATGAAAGAATCAAAGAATCAATCAGTGAATCAATTAACTGAACCACCGCTATGACCGGACTATTTCTGTCTATCTGTTATCTTTGTGTAGCTGTGTTGTTCTCTGGTTCTGTAGGAGTGGTGTTAGCTGTACAGATGATGATGATGATGATGATGTTGTGGTTGAACAGAGCTGGATGGGTGCTGGTGCTGAGCGTCAGGAGCTGCTGGTGTTCTCCAGCGAACGAGACTCGTGGACTCAGGAGAGGAATCGTTTGGAGAAGTGTCTCCGTCAGGCCGAGTCCGAGCTGAGCCGTCTGAGAGCAGAGAATCGCTCCGAAACACTGCGGGATCTGACCGGAGCCGATCCGGACACCACGGCCCTCAGGGTGAGCGCTAGCATCCAACCATCACACTTCCTCTGTTAGCCACCTGAGCAGAAGCATGGGTTACTCCAGAGCCGTACAACACACACACACACACACACACACACACACACACACACACAAGAGCACAACTTTAGAGTGTGATGGAAGAAAACAAATCTCTGGTAACTTAAAATATGCATAAATTAGATACATCAGTGTCCACATCAAATATAATATATATAGTATTATGTGTACTTATATATACATAATAAATATACACAGTACACACATATATACTATGTACAAAAACCTTTATTTTGGATGCGATTAATCGCTTGACAGTACTTAATATAATATTACATAATATAATACAGTATAATGATCAATACATTGTATGGGTCAAAATTATAATTTTTTCTTTTATGCTAAAAATCATGAGGATATTAAGTAAAGATCATGTTCATGAAGATATTTAGTAAATTGTCAGTCTGTAAATATATCATAACTTAACTTTGATTAGTAATATGCATTGCTAAGAACTTCATCTGAACAACTTTAAAGATGATTTTCTCAATATTTAGATTTTTTTGTTCCCTCAGATTCCAGATTTTCAAATATTGTTCTCCTAACAAACCACACATCACTGGAGAGATGATTTATTCAGCTTCAAATGATGCATGATCTTAGTTTTGACTGGTTTTGTGCTCCAGGGTCACACGTTAGACCCTAAAACTCAGTTTGACCATTAAACAGAGTCCAGAAATGTTCAGATCTTGTTCTTGACCTCGTGTGTCTGATTAGAGGATGTATGGGCGGTACCTGCGCTCCGAGGGCTTCCGGAAGGCCCTGATCTATCAGAAGAAGTATCTGCTGCTGCTGCTGGGAGGCTTTCAGGAGTGTGAGCAGGCCACGCTGTCTCTGATCGCCCGCATGGGCGGCTTCCCTTCACACACCCGTCTGGAGCCTGAGAGCCGTCAGAGCAGGGGCTTCACTCGCTTCAGATCAGCTGTGCGCGTCTGCATCGCCCTCTCCAGGTACACACTCACTCACACACACACACACACACACACACACACAGTGTAGTGGACACTGACGCTGTCTCCTGCAGGATGAGGTTCCTGGTGAAGCGCTGGCAGAGAGCCGCTGGAGGAAGTGTGGCGTCTCAGATCACCAGCAGAAACGGTCTCGCTCAGATCTCTGATGTGAGGAGCGACTCGTCGTATCTTCAGCCCGGCGCTCTGGAGGTGTTCAGAGAGAGACGAGCGTCCAGCCGAGGACGCACAGGACGAGACTCGATCCAGCACAGGTGCAGACCATCACCACTCCTCACACACCACAAACAACACCACTCATGATCAGACATGGACGGGTTTTTATTCATATTGAAATATGGAATGAATAAAGATCAAATGATTCTCTCAATATGAACTGAAGTCACTGTTGTAATGAGCGAGTCATTGAATCATTCATTCTGCTGATTCGTTCAGACATCTGATTCACTTAGAAACAAAGCAAGTGACCGTCTTTTAAGTGAGTCATTGAATCATTGACTCACTTGTTTTGTTCAATTGGCTAATTCATTCAGAAACAAATCAAGTAATTGTCATTATGAATGAATCACTGAATCATTTACTTGATTCATTCAGACGGCTGATTTATTTAGAAACGAATCAAGTGACCGTCTTTATGAATGGATCACTGACTGATGTGTAATTCATTCAGAAACGAATCTAGTAATTGTCTTTCTGAATGAGTCACAGAATGGTTGACTGGATTCGTTCAGACGGCTGTGTGATTCTCTATGAACGAGTCGCTCACTCAGCGTCATGTTTCTGATGTCTGTGTCTGCAGGCTTCACTCGGTGGCCGGTGACGGAGGTTTGGCGTGTTCACACCTGCAGAACTACGACCCTGACCGCGCTCTGACCGACTACATCTCTCGTCTGGAGGCTCTGCACAGACGTCTGGGGAGTGTGACCACAGGTAACCGCTGCAGCGTGCCTGTCCCTTTAAATCCTGCAGCTCTTAAAGAGACAGAGCGCACTTAGGCCACGCCCCCACACCGGGACGCTCTCCACTGACTCTGTATCACAGGAAGCACTAGCCTTGGTTTCATTAATAAAGAAAATATGTTTTAATCTGATTACAGTGTTTGTTTCTGCAGGTTCCTCTTCGTACGCTCAGATGTTTGGAGTCAGACGATGAAGCTCTTGATTCACACTGATACTCGCTTGCCTTCTCTTATAAACCTGTACTGCTCTGTGGGACCAAACCCAGGCACGTGTGTGTGTGTGTGTGTGTGTGTGTGTGTGGTTCTCCTTCATCTGTTGCTCAAGGACAGCGATCGTGTTCCTGTATGTGTGGATTATTGGTCAGAAACACTAATGAAGCATCTCATCAAGGCTTCGGGCTCGCCTCGTTCTCATCAGGTGTTTTATTCTCTCGCTCTATTTTTGTAAAGGAAGGAGCTTTGGATTTTATGGGTATTTTGTCTGAAATAAAAATTAATATAATATTTGAAAAAGGCCTTTGACTCTCTTCTCTTTTTCTGTATCCTGATTTTTATTTTTTTTTCCGAGTATGTTACTGTATGTAATAATTTATGCATGACTATGAACTAAAAATGGTCTTTTTAACACTTTATTCTGTAAACCATATATACTCTGTCAACTTGTCAATAGAAATCACTTAATTTATTACGTTAATTATTCAAAAATGTCATTATTTAAAAAAAAACCTGTATTTTATTGCATCAGGAGAACAAAACATTTATTGTTATTTTTTTCACTTGTTTTATGAGCTAAATATGTATTTAAAAGTTACATTTTAAAGATAAATTTTTAATATTATTATTATTATTGATATGTCATGTATGTATGTTTATACATATAATAAATTTGTAATGAGTTTCAATAACTCCTGGCCTCTGAACTCTATTTAATCTGTTCTCAAACTCAATGTGCTTTTTTTGTTTGTTTACAGAGTAAACAGCCGGGGTACGAGCAAAAAAACAAAGATACACAATGACAATAAAATGAAGGAATACAACTAACAACATCAAAATAATGAGCAAAAATCAAAATCATTCTCCGTTTCGTAAATCGGGAACATCTACTTATGCAGTCGACGTCAACGTGACCAAAGTATTATTCATTATTATAATTATTATTCATAATTAATTGTATTTTTATTATTAATTATGCATTTTTGCATTTGCTAATTCTTTAAGATCCATGCAAAGAGTGAAGAAAGAAAACGCGGTAAAAGCCTTGCCATATCTGAACAAAATGCACGTTTGGTCCATGTGCAACCCATGTTAATCACCGGCGGCGATATTTCAATCATTAAACGGTGCGACACTTAAAAATACCTTTAGATTTAAAACAGTAATATTAAAAGATGAAAACTCTGTAATCGCTGTATTAATGATGCACAGAGAAGCAGATGAAGCCGGCATATACTTCATATATACACTGGCAAAGATGAGTATAGCTTTTATTTCTCTTCTCTCCTTCTACTAGTTTCAGTTTTTATCACCCTTTCTTACTATGGTGTTGTTTTTTAGCATGCATGTTATTTTTAGGATTACTGATAAACTACTGGCGTCTGATTTGTATTATTTGTTTTGTTATTTATTTGAATTTTAGTTAAATTATTTCTGAATTTATTATGTCTGTATAGGTCCCTCCCAGGTTGTCTTTAAGTTTTACTTATTTATTTTAATACTTCAACAAACTAAATGGAAATTAAATAATAAAATATATATATTTATAAATGTGTGTGTGTGTGTGTGTGTGTGTGATTGTACATGCACATGTAGTTTTTTTATTTAATTTTGTTTGGTTTATTGTTATGTTAGAAACACTATAAACATCATTATACTTCATATTAATTGTTTTTAGCTTTATTTTTGTTTTTCATATAAATGTTATGTTTTGGAATTTTGTTGAATGCATTTGTCATTTCTATCTAATTTCTTTATTTTTAAAATGTGTAGGTAGTATTTTGAAGTTTTAGCTTTTAGTTCTGGATCTGTTTGTAGTTATTTTAATAAAAATAACAATTGATTGCTTCTGTTGTCCTCATTTGTGATAAATGACTATAAAGGTGTTTACTGAATTTCACCTTTTGTAAATCTCCTTCTGTAAATATATAATAGCTTAATGTTGGATTAGTAATATGCATTGCTAAGAACTTCATCTGAACAACTTTAAAGATGATTTTCTCAATATTTAGATTGTTTTGCTTCCTCAGATTCCAGATTTTCAAATAGTTGTATCTCAGACAAATACAGTCCTTCGAACAAACCTAAAATTTACAACTAATGTGCATATATTATATATAAAAAATGTTGTGAGTATGACGTGCTTAACTCTAAAACGTGTGTTTTGTGTAATGGCTGTGAACCTAAAGACAACATTACATTAAATTACATATCATGTGCAATGAAGTTATGTAACTACATTAAAAACTAAAGCAACTAAACCAACTCAAAAGCTTTTCTTCATCAGCCTACAAAAAAGCACAACCTTTAAAATCCATTCAGTGACAAAACCACTGAATAAAACATCAGTCTGCCATTTCTGCATAACGTGATTTTAATGTTAAAAACTATTCGTGCATTACAGGTTTTGGGAAAAAATAGAAAATATAACATAAAACAGGCAGCTGGTTTTGACTTTTTGAAATGCATTGTATCGGAAAAATTATATCTGTAACACAAATTTGTTACAAACAACATAGAACGTTTAAGAAACATTTTTGTAACATTTAAATCATGACAAGAAAACTGGAGAGTTTAACCTTCTCAGAATAATACGAATTAAATCAGCATTTTATTAATTTTATTTCACAATAATTTTAAATATGGCAAAGTCTAAGTATACGTTTCTTAAGTTTATTGAATGTAGCTCAACAGTCCATATTAAAATAAGGGAATAAAAATATTGTATCTGATAAAAATGTATAAAATAAAGTTCTTCACGTAGGTTTATCTAAGAGATGTTAGAAATACTACAGAAATTTTGTAAAAATATAAAAATACAACACTGCATAATCTTCACTGTATGAATTACATTTTTGATTAATATTGACAAGATTAAGATTGTAAATTAAAATGGTAAATTATTCTTATAAATATTAAAATAGATGATATTATTTAATAAGTGTTTTTATCTGTCCGCGTCTCTTCATCCGGGTCTTCTGAGGGGCGACTGATTGGCGGAGACGCAGCGCGCGGAAGCGGGAAACGTAAACACACACAGTGAGGCATGTCTCGACGCGACGCGACCGAGGGCGGATTTAAACATGTCTTCGTGATCCTGCGGTCGTTATATCCGAGTGTTCAGACTCTGGAGGAGTTCGCAGACGGACTCGTGTTCTCTGACGGACGGAAACCGGTTCTTCTTGATGAAAACGACGGCGCGCGATTTCAAAAACTCGCTGGAGGACTGCTCATATGCGCGCGCACGCCACCGCAGCAGCTGCGCGTGCCCGCACAGGTACCTCACACACCTGTTTGACTTCAGTTATTTTTACATCAATCATATATAATAACGTTACATCATTCTGTAGCAATTCTCCGGACCGAAATCGCTTTGTCATTGTTTACAAATAAGTTATACATCTACCATAACTGACTACTCGACATTACTGCGTGTTTCATACAAAGAATCATAAAACATACAGACCTGCCAAAAACAACTGTGCTATTTGACGTGGACTTAATGTAATATTACGCTTTTTGCATTTTGGATATGGCACCATGGTATTCTGTTACGTACCCTGGATTAACATGGTATTACTGTACATGTATTCTGTTATATTTTTCTAGGAAATTATGTAAAATTGGTCAAATACACAACAGGAAATGTTCATTCATCTGATCATACATTTCTTGCAATTTTCTAATTGATGTCCCTTACAATTTTTGGTTCACATAATTAACATTAACATTATTTTATGGTTGTTAAAACAAAACTAAAAAGTTATTTCTCACTAATTCCAAAAATAACCAGTTATACTATATACACACACACACACACACACACACACACACCAAATCTCAAGGTCCTCCTATTTGTTGTTGCAAGTTGTTGGAATATTACTAATTCTGCTAAATGTGGCTATAAATTATGAAAAAATTAAGGCATAAAGATCATTATTTCTGTATAGCTGATTTGTTTCAGTGTGTAATATAAAAAGCGCTGTACAAAAAAAAATAGCAGTTACTAATTAGAGTACCAATTAAACAGAATTTTGAGATGTTTATCAGAAGACTTAGAAACAAATGCAGAATGACAAGATATACACTTTTTTATGAGAGGAATTGCAAGAAAAAAAATTGTGAGTTAAAAAGTCACAATGAACTTTTTTATTCCATGGCAGCTTCAGAATTATCTCACAATTTTAAATCTACATTTTTAGAAAAAAGTCAGAATTGTGATAAAAACCTAGAATCCTTACTAGAAAAAAGTCAGAATTGCCAGAGGAAAATATAGCCATAATTCTCTGTTTATATCTTTTTATTTATTTTACAATTTCCAAGTTGTGAGATAAAAAGGTGCAATTACTTTAGAATTTATTTTTATTAATGCTGTCAAACAATTAATCTCGATTAATCACATCCAAAAATAAAAGTTTTTGTTTGCATTATTTACGTATGTACATAAATACACACAAATGCTTGTATACATTTCAGAAAAATGTCATTGTTATATATTAAATATATTTATAATATAAATTATATGAATATAGATAGCCCATAGACATGTAATTACTTTCAAAAGATATACTGTATGTGTGTGTATTTATATACACATAATAAATATACACAGAACACATCATTTATGCAAACAAAAACGTTTATTTTGGATGTGATTAATCGCGACTAATTCTTATTAGTTTTTTATTCTGTGGCAGAAACACATTTCTATACAATGCTCTATGTTAGTTTTGGTCTAATTTAGTAAAAATATTTTAAATATTTAAACATAAAAATGGACGTAAGAATTCGTTTAATGTCTGATTTCAGCTCAGCACGCTGCCGGAGGTTTTGGCGTTCACGCTAAACCACATCAAGCGGAAGAAGCTGAGGAACGTGCTGGGATTCGGCTATCAGTGCAACGACGTGACGGCCTGTTCCGACCCCTTCCGTTTCCATGGCGATGTTTCGCAGACGGCCGCCTCCATCAGCACCAGCGAGCTCTGGAAGCGGATCAACCAGCGTCTGGGAACAGAAGTCACGCGATACCTGCTGCAGGATTGCGCAGTGTTTACCACAGTCCCACCGTCCTGTTTGCTGCAGGTGTGCGGCGAGCCCGTGTACGATCTTCTGCTGCCGCGCACCTGGTCCGGATTCTTCCTGGACCGCACCGCGACTCAAACATCGTCCGGTGTGACGCGACAAACTCCTGTCTGTATCGTCCGGAAGAAAGTCGCAAGAGACGATAAGAAAATTGTTTCCAAAAAGAGAGCAAGAGAGGAGGAAACGGACGACAAACGGGAAGATCGTCCGATTGTAAAGAAGCGACGGCTGACGGTGGATGAAACCGACGGTTCCTTAATTGCGCGAAACCCTGAAAGTCACGGATCGCGGAGCTGGAAACCCGCAGATCAATGTCCTCCTCGACCGTCGCGCTGTTCCATCCGCGTTTTGAGTATGCTTTATGGTGGGCGGGGCTTGAAGGGCTTCCTGCTTAACAGGAAGCTGAAAGCAGGTGTGGGCGGGGCTAGACGGCTGCAGGGGGCGGATCTTGTGCGGATCATTTTTCTCCAATCAGATTCCAACATGTTTGACGGACAGACTAAGTTTAGAAAGCTTCCAAAGCGTTTCTTCGCAATGGTTCCCTCGTTCGCTCGGCTCTTGCGGCAGCACAGGAAGTGCCCGTATACTCTCTTCCTGCGCAGGAAGTGCTCGGTGAATGCAGAGACGGAGGATATGGAGACGCTGCTGAAGTCGCACTTGTCGCCTTACAGGGTGTATCTGTTCGTGAGGGACTGTTTGCGATACGTTGTTCCCGAGGAACTTTGGGGATCCCAGGAAAACCAGCTCCACTTCCTGTCCAACGTGAAGAACTTCCTGCGTCTTGGGAAGTTTGAGCGTCTCCCATTGGTTCAGCTGGTGTGGAAGATGAAGGTCAAGGCCTGCCATTGGCTGGGGCTCAAGAAACGTGAGTCTTTAACGCCTTTATTCTCTGTTTCGTAACTTTGGTTGTTTAAAGCAAAGCAGATTAGATTTTTAAAATATTATTATTATTTATTTATTTTTTTTGTATAATGCAGCATTTATATCATTAGTTAAAAATAAAACCATAAAAATATATCATTTTAATTTAGTGTATGTTGAAGTACAAAAATAGCAAATATGAAATAAATTAAAAAATAAAAATCCATCTATAATAAAAAAAAAAATAACTAAATAGTAATGGCAAAACCAAATGCAAACAAAATTATGAAATCCTGAAATTAAATTAAAATGAATTCAGAAAATATTAAAACATCTAATTCAAAATAATAGTATTTTAGTATAATAGTAAAATAACAACAGATGGTCAGGTTTCAAATACAAGGTTAGTATAGTTAACTAAAAACATTACTTATAATAAATTACTTATAATAAAACTTAATAAATCATAACTGACATAAAAACACAAAAAGAAAAAAAATCTATAAAATATTTTAGCTATTTTATAGGGTAGCATTTTTTATTTTTTTTAAAGTTAATGTTCAAGTTCTAAAATAGCTAAAACTGACATTAAAATGTATAAAAAAAAAAAATAAATAAATAAAACTTTAACCTAAAATTGAATTATTAAAAAGATTAATAAAAATATGATATGCAATTGATACTGATAATTAAAATAATAATGTAAAAAAAGAAAAAATAAGAAACTTATTTTATATTGGCTTATTTAAGTTGAAGAGCTAAAATAACAAAGTGAAAAAAAAACAATAATAAAGACAAAAACATGAAAGAAATGTACTGAAACTAAACTAAAATTAAAATAAACACTAAATATAAATAAGTTAATCATAAAAAAGTATTCATAAAACTTTAGTAATATATCATTGATATTAAAATAGCACTGGTGTTATATCCATCAGATGGTCTCAAATACAAGCATACAGTAATAAACTAAAATAAAACAAATAAATTTTACTAATAGAAAAAATAAAAAACTATTTCTCCTAATTTTCATATAATTGAAGAATTTAACTAAAACTGAATAAAAAATTTATCAAATATTTTAAAAAAGATAAATAAAAAAATAATTAACTTTACAATAAAATAAAACATATAAAAAGACAAATCAGATATGTAATAAAAGCTGTAGTAGTGTATCAGTGAGAGTGAATGGATATCGCTGTGGCTCGGTCAGGACTAGTTGTGTTGTTAACTAGTCCTCCTCCCGCTGGTGCTGCAGGTCAGTGTGCGAGTGAGCACCGCTACAGAGAGTGGATCTACGGTCAGTTTCTGGGCTGGATGTTGAGCGTTTACGTCATGGGTTTGGTCAAAGCGCTGTTCTACGTCACCGAGAGCATGGGACAGAAACACACGCTGCGCTTCTACAGAGGGGAAGTGTGGAGCAAACTACAGGAAATGGCCTTCAGGTGCAGAACAACACCTGTCCAGAACCTCAACACAACTACATTTGAACAGTTTTACGGTTTTCAGTCAGAAAACAGCTGATTTAGACTGGAATAATATTTCACAAATGTTACAGTTTTTGATCAGATAGTCAAAGCTGGCTTGTTTCTTATTGTATCTTCTGTTAGTTTTGATATGAATAAAGAGACGTCTGTAATTGTGATCTGGTTTATTGGCAGAGCTCATCTGTCTAAGGGCCAGTGGAGGGCGCTGTCTCCGTCTCAGGCCCTAAAGTTCCCCAAGAGCTCAGTGACGTCCCGAATCCGGTTCATCCCGAAGGTGAACAGCATGAGACCCATCACTCGCCTCACAGGACCCCGAGACTCACTGCAGGTGTGTGTGACCGCCTCTATACACACACACCAGACGAGCGGATCACACTGAGAGTGTGTGTGTGTGTGTGTGTGTGTGTGTGTGCAGGTCTTCCAGAGCGGCGTGCGGCTCCTGCAGAACGTGTTGAGTGTGTGTGTGCGAGAGGCCCCGGGGCCCATGGGCTCCACCGTCTGGGGCTGGCAGGGCATTCACCGAGTCCTCAAGGAGTTCGGTCCGCAGCAGAAGAGCTCGCCGAGACCGCTGTATTTCGTCAAGGTGCATCTGATCTGCATTTAGAGACACGTGTTATGTACTATATAAATAATGTTAAAGTATTTCTGCGAATAAAATATAGTATTGATTTATTTTAGGATGTTGTAATACATAACTTGTATAAACACCATTAGTAATAAATAACTAAATCAGGAAACAGACGAGCAACAGGTAAGGACAACAGTTTGTAAGTATTTTAGCCTCGTTTTCTCATTAGACTACTGCGCGATCGTCGTTTCTAGGAAGCTTCATTTACGTGGTAAACCGACTCTTACAGCGGACGACTTTGCAGATTTCTTCACAAATAAGACAAGATCCATCAGTAACCATTTCTCCACACCACAGACTGAGGAAAACTTCACAATGACCGACGCACACTCTTTCTCCTCCTTCTCCCCACTCTCGGAGATGGACGTCTCCAAACTTCTCCTGTCCAATCATCCTACTACTTGTCCACTTGACCCGATCCCCACTCACCTCCTTCAAGCGATCTCTTCTTCAGTCATACCTTCACTTACTCACATTATCAACTCCTCTCTTCACTCTGGAACATTTCCCTCAGCATTCAAGCAGGCTCGGGTAAGCCCACTGCTCAAGAAACCATCTCTAAATCCAGCGCTTCTTTAAAGCTACAGACCGGTATCCCTTCTTCCATTCATTGCAAAGACACTTGAGCGAGCTGTGTTCAACCAGCTCTCGATGTTCCTTGGACAGAACAACCTCCTGGACAGCAACCAATCTGGCTTCAAAAGTGTCCACTAAACTGAGGCTGCTCTGCTCTTGGAGGGGTGATGTTTCTAAATCACAACACCTTGCTTCTGGGGTTCCTCAAGGCTCTGTACTTGGACCACTTCTCTTCTCCATCTACATGACATCATTAGGATCTGTCATTCAGAAGCATGGCTTCTCTTATCACTGCTACGCTGATGACACCCAACTCTACTTCCCTTTTCTTTTGTTTATCATATTCTTAGAAGAAGAAAAAAAACACCCTGTCTATGTGTTCTGTATTAGATTAACTGAGACTCGTCATGGCACTTGTGTACTGTTGTCGTTCTCATTTGTAAGTCGCTTTGGATAAAAGAGTCTGCTAAATGATTAAATGTAATAAATATTATGATGAGTAAGTTGAGGAAATTAATTTAGGATTTTTTGGATCCAAGTTTTTAATGCCTGCTAAAACTAAAAACATAACAGTAATTCTATATTTAATGTATGAAATCCCATATGTACTGTGTGAGGAAAGTAAGGATGCTGCACAATAATAACTCATTTGAAACCTGTTTTATTTAAAGGAATGTTACTAATAATTTAAATATTGAATATATGATGTATATTTAAATGTTATGCATTACATGTACATATGTGTGTGTGAGGTGGACGTGAGCGGGGCGTACGACAGTCTCCCTCATCAGAAGCTGGTGGAGGTGTTGGGTGAAGTGCTGCAGGTGTTCTCCGAGCGCAGCTTCTTCGTGCGTCAGTACGCTCGCATCTGGAACGACCCTCACCTGGGCCTGAGGAAGCACTTCTGCACCCGAGTGAGTGTGTGTGTGTGTGTGTGTGTGTGTGTGTGTGTGTGTGTGTGTGTGTGTGTGTGTGTGTGTGTGTGGAACGACCCTCACCTGGGCCTGAGGAAGCACTTCTGCACCCGAGTACGTGTGTGTGAGAGAGAGAGTGTGTGTGTGTGAGACCCAGTGAAGCCGACACACTGCAGAGTGTGTGACCCGCCTGTGTGTGTGTGTGTGTGTGTGTGTGTGTGTGTGTGTGTGTGAGACCCAGTGAAGCCGACACACTGCAGAGTGTGTGACCCACCTGTGTGTGTGTGTGTCTGTGTGTGTCTGTGTGTGTGTGTGTGTGTGTGTGTGTCTGTGTGTGTGTGTGTGTGTGTGTGTTCAGGCGGAGATGAGCGAGCCGCTCAACATGAAGGGGTTTGTTGTGGAGGAGCAGGCGGGGGGGACGCTGCATGATGCTATCCTCGTGGAGCGGGTGAGAGATGTTTCACTTCTACTTAAGTTACAGAGGATACAGATTCTTCACACACTTGTGTTATTATCTAAATCTCTGTGCATTATATGTGAATGTTTTTAATTGTTTAGCTCCATGTCATTTTTTCATATTATACTTTTTTATTGTTTATTTGTGTATATGCATATTTACAGTATGTATGTTTTGTTTTTTTGTTTTTTTTGTTTTTTTACTTTTTGTTTTGAAGTGTGTTTACTGGTATCATATTATTTTAGGATTTATATGTGTGCATCATATTTAATTAATCTATTTTGTAAATATTTTTGTTACACAGTTCAAGATGCAATAACTGTATTTGTGCATCTATACAGTGTGTGTATATATAACGTTTACATTTTTTCACATTTATTTTTTCACACACAAACACACACATTTAATATATTTATATATACACGAGTTCATTTGTAAAAACAGGTAACTGTTTTCAGAATTCATGTTTTTCATTGTGCATTCCAGTTAATCTCACTAAAACTACAGGTGAGTTATTTTAAGTAAAAAAAATTAACACAATACATTTTTTTTTTTTTTTTTTTTTAATATACAGAGTTATCTGTTTTTGAACATAAACTCTTATCTTATATATATATATATATATATATATATATGAAATGTGATTTCCTCCTTATCTTCAGCTGTCAGGCGTCCGTCAGCAGATGTCACTGTTTTAATGACACAAATGTGTTTTATTGTTGTTAGCATAAGTGTTTTTAAATAAACTATACAAAATATAAAAACTAATATATACAAATTATCTGTTGAAGAATAAAAGCGAGTGTGTGTGTGTGTGTGCGTGTGTGTGTGTGTGTGTGTGTGTGTGTGTGTGTGTGTGTGTGTGTGTGTGTGTGTTCAGCACTCGTCTGAGGTGCGAGGTGGAGATGTGTTTCAGTTCTTCCAGAAGATGCTGAGCAGCTACATCATCCATCATGACAATAAGTGAGAGTTCACTCCTTCATTCGTCGATGATGTCATCGCATGTCCGTGTTCAGGTGGTGATGATGTCATATCCTGTGTCCGTGCTCCAGGATGTTCCGTCAGGTGTGTGGAATCCCGCAGGGCTCTTCCGTGTCGGCGCTGCTGTGTAACCTGTGTTACGGACACATGGAGAACTCACTGCTGAAGGGCATCGCTAAAGGAGGGTGAGACCACACTCAACACACCCTCAGAGTCCTGAAAAAAGAGATAAAAACCCCCTGCAGTGAATGGGTGCCGTCAGAATGAGAGTCTGATAAAAACATCACAGCACTCCAGTCCATCAGTGAACATCTGGAGAAGACACAAGCTGAAACAAAACGAAGATATGAGTCTATAATCAAATTGAATTGGCAATAAACAATAAAACAGGATGCTACAGCTAGCACAACGAAGCAGCGCAGACCTTGCTATCACAATAATGCCACCACTTCAGATTCTCAAACGTGTGTGGTCTCAGTCTCGAGCCCTGGGGGTTTTAATGATTGTGTGTGTGTGTGTGTGTGTGTGTGTGTGTGTCGTTGGCAGGTGTCTCATGCGGCTGGTGGATGATTTTCTGCTCATTACGCCTCATTTGAGCAAAGCCACAGAGTTCCTGACGTACGTCCACACGCTACACGTGATCCAAACCATGCCATAACCTCGTCTTGAGACACACTTTATATATATATATGTTCAGCGGTAGACAGGGGTGTGAATACTTCTGCACGTCACATCTCTCACTCATCTGTGTGTGTGTCAGGACGCTGCTGGCTGGCGTTCCTGATTACGGCTGTCAGATCAATCCTCAGAAGGTGGCGGTGAATTTCCCGGTGTGTGTGGAGTGGCTGGACTCGGGTGTGAGCGTCCTGCCGTCCTGCTGTCTGTTCCCCTGGTGCGGTCTGCTGCTGGACACACACTCGCTGGACGTCTACAAGGACTACTCACGGTCAACACCACCGCATAAATGGCTGAAAAACTCCTTTTCTTTTGTACTAAAATATCATTAGTATTCTGATTTAAAAGGCATAATTTCTCTCCTGAGGCCACAAGGGGGCGCATCGAGCGAAAGATTACTAATGCGCGCTTCTTCGAAAGAATAAAATAACACCATCTTTGGGGAAAAATGCATAGTGTTTAAATTAATGTTCATTCAGGCTTCCTGACGCACACCTAAAATTCAAATCCAACATTTTTGCATTTGAATGTGGATTTATATTTTCAATTGGATGGATATTTGGTAATGAGGTGCTGCAATCAGGCGGTAAATCAGTTGACTTAATTCATGTTTTAATTGACTTAAGCAGTGACTAAATGACTAGAACGCTAGTATTTTCAGCATCTAAAAATGGTTTTAAGTCAGTTGTGTCATAAATAAATATATTATTATATTAATATAATTATAATATTAATGTACATATGTAAAAATTTTAAAAAATGTCTCTTGCAACTAATGGTAACTTCAAATAAAATAATAAAAACACTTTTGGAAGTAAAACTATTAAGTATTTTAGTGTCAAATTTAATTTAGCATCAAAAATGTCTTGTATTTAAATAAACTAGATGACTGTATAAATGGCTTTTGCTCCGCCCCCTCAGATACGATGGCCTATCACTGCGCTACAGCCTCACCCTTGGCTCCGCCCACTCACCAACCGCAGTCATGAAGAAGCTGCTGTCGGTCCTCAGTCTCAAGTGTACCGACATCTTTCTGGACCTCAGGGTGAGAGGTGAAATGAGTGTTAGAGAGTCCTGGAGGTCACGGGCTCTCTGAGTTTGATCAGTGTGTTCCTGGAGTCAGTATGTGTGCTGTTTCTCCAGATGAACTCAGTGGAAGCTGTTTACAGGAGCTTATATAAACTGATTCTGCTGCAGGCGCTCAGGTAAACACCCCACACATCAGTGCTCAAAACTGATCAAACGTACCAATAAAGACCTTTTATAATGTTACAAAAGACTTCTGTTTCAAATAAATGCTGTTCTTCATCTGTGCATCCTGAGAAATAAAATGCATCAGTTTACACAGAAATATTGAGCAGAACGACTGTGTTCAACACTGATAATAATCAGAAATGTTTCTTAAATCAGCATATCAGAAGCATTTCTGAAGGATCATTTGATGCTGATGTCCAGGGTTATTATAGTTAACCATAAAACGATCAAAAACTACTTTGTTTATTAAAATGCATTTGTGAAAATTTGAAATGTGTCCTTAGCAGGTTAATGGAATAAGTGTAAATAGATGCAATTAAAGCAATAAAATAACAAATTATAAATAAATGAAGCCTTAAACTGAACTAATATTAAATGAATTAAGAAATACATTTAACCTTAACAGTGAAATGTACAAAAAAAGACACAAAACACAAACTATTTTCCAGTTTAATTTTAGCATAAGATTTAGTTTAGTTTTTTATATTTTATTCAATTTAAATTTTGTCTGTTTACATTTTTTTTAATCTTTTTTATATGTATATGAATAAAAATAAACTAAATTTTTTGTAGAACTTCACATTAAAAATAAAAGCTAATTCACATAAATATTAACAAAAGTTATAACAGTATATAAATAGTACTGAAACAAAGTGCTAAAAATTAACAGTAAAAATCTATTTTAAATCATAATAATATTTGACAATATTGTGAAATATTATAGAAAGTTTCTTGAGCAGTAAATCAGCATTTTATAATTATTTCTTAAGCATTATGTTACACTAAAAATGCTGAAAATTAAACTTAGATCAAAGGAATAAATTAACCTTTTAAAATATATTCAAAGAAAAGCTGTTATTTTAAATAGTAAAAATATTTCACAATTTTTACTGTACTTTCAGTCAAATAAATACATCTTCGGTGAGCAGAAGAGACTTTTCAGAAACTCCTGCCGACCTCAGACTTTTGAAGTAGTGCATGTTAGTTGTTTGTTTTGGCGACAGTTTAACGAGACACTGATCTGAGTAACTGAGACTGTGCTGTGTGAATGATTGTGTGAAACTCAGAGCATTAATGAAAGAACCATCGACCCTGTCAATGTGTGTCAGGTTCCACGCCTGCGTCAGGAGTCTGCCTCTGGGTCAGAGCGTGGAGTCGAACCCCTGCTTCTTCCTGAAGATGATCTGGACCATGTCTCGCGTCACCAACAGACTCGTCAGACACATCAATAAAGGCACGAGCGCTGGCTTGTTAAACACACGGTGTTCGGGAGAGTTACTTTTATAAGTACTGCATTACAATGTTGCACTACTTCCTAAAAAAGTAACGTATGATGTTACTTTTCATGGAAAGTACTGCGTTATGTTACTTTTGAGTTACTTTTAAATCTGGGCGGGGCTTGCTTGTTGTTTTAATTTAAAAAGGTTATTTTAGAAATGTAACTCCCCTGTCTGAATGTGTTTGTGTCTCGTGCAGGTCTGGTTCTCGGTTCTCCGGACGGTGGAGGTCTTCTGCAGTACGAAGCCGTTCAGTTGTTGTTCTGTCTGGCGTTTGTGGTGGTTTTCACGCGGCACCGATCTCTTTACCGAAGCCTGCTTCCTCCGCTACACAAACGTATGTTCGCTTTGCTTTAGACGCTCATCTTCAGTCCCTTCTGTGCTTCAGATCGTCGTCTGGTGTGGAGTGAGGAGGAGACAGTTGCATCATGGGTCTGAGACATTAAGGTCATAAATAACGTAGTTGTTTTCAATAGTGTCTATTCACGTTTTATTAGTTTTTAATTTAAGTTTTAGTAATTGTAGTTCACAAGCTACACTGTTTCCACTTAAATTTAATAATATATATATATTTTTGTAATGTCCATTTACTAATTATCCATTTTTATATTATTTAATAATATAAATTTAGTACTTAAATTAAAATGGAAAATAGTACTTCAGCTTACGCTAACATTAATATGACAGTGGAAAATATAGTTTAAGCTGAAGTACTAAAATGGCTAAAACTGAGATAAAAATTTATAAAAAGTAAATACCTAAAACGTACAGTAAAAATGAAAATGGAAAATATAGATTGTTTCATTTATTTTGTTAATATTTCTCTTTATTCATTTGTTTTTGTTTTTAGTAATTTTACTGCCTAAGTATATTTAGTATATTTTTTTATGTATTTATTATTATTATTATATTGTTGTTATCATTATTTTACTTTTAGATTTTTATTAAATTAAACTTTTTTTTTTTTTTGTACAGAAAGTTAAAATAACTCAAATGAAACAAGTCTAGACTGTTTGTATATTATATATTATTTCCGTTAACATTTTATATTTTAATTAACATAAGTCTTTAAATAGTTTGAGTTCATCATAACAAGCTTATTAACATTTGTAGCACTCCCATTCATCATGGCAGAAGAAGTGATAAATCAGTGTGATTTACAGTTATTTTATTATTAGTAATATACAATAATAATTTTTATTCATGTTTTTAATTCTCATTTTCATTTTTTAATCTTATGTGCTTTTAAAATGTTTTAATATTACTTTTTAAGCTTATTTTAGTTCAGTTTTCTTCAGGTTTTTTTCTGTTGACAAATTTGTTCTTAATCATTTTAGTTTAATAGCCGTGTTCCCTCAAAAGCCCTAAATGGAGAAATCCACCAATCAGAGCAGCTTCTGTTACAGTACAGACAGAAATTGCATCTTTAGGGCGTTTATGAGCGACTGCCAGCTCATAATCCAGTCTCTTTACACTCCTAAATCACTTCATATGTTGTTTACTGTCTATTTGACTTATTTTATGCTTATGGAGCAAAGCAGTGGAAAAATACTTCCAGGAAAAGTGGGCGGAGCCTGTGTTGATGGCTGTTTATAATGTGAAAGCTTGCCTTCACTGATGATTTGATTAATTTGGGCTGAAGTCATCGATCTCTTCTCAAACTCAAATGACGTTCTGAAGCACAGAGAGTCCCCTGATCACAAGTGATCTGGTGTTTTCTTTGTTTGGCGCAGGAAAGCGGCGTCTGGAGCGCGGGCTGCGCGGCATCAGACTGTCACGTGTGCGTCAGGCCGCCACTCCCACAATCCCTCAGGACTTTAAACACATCCGGACGTAGAGCGGTAAACGTACGAGTTTCACTCGACGGCAGCTGACTAAACAGATCCGCGCTCCTCGTAAACGCTTGATGGGTGTCGTTAAACGCGTGGAGATAAGAGACGCTTGTAAACGACAGTGTTCAGAAGCTCAGACGTTCATTTCTGTTGTTGTGCTGCATGTTTCTGTGATATTAGCATGTTGTTGCATCTGTCATCTAAATAAACATTCGTTATGTACATAAGATAAATCTGTTATTTCAGCACATAAAATACATTTTGATAAACACAGATGTGAATTGTTTTTCAGTATATCTATCTATCTATCTATCTATCTATCTATCTATCTATCTATCTATCTATCTATCTATCTATCTATCTATCTGTCTATCTATCTGTGTGTTTCTGGCTGTCCGACGGTCTATCTGTCTGTCTTTCTGTCTGACTGTATCTATCTGACTGTCTGTTTGTCTATCTGTCTGTTTGTTTGACTGTCTGTCTGACTGTATATCTGTCTCTGTTTGTCTGACTGTATGTCTGTCTATCTGACTCTATCTATCTGTCTATCTATCTGACTGTCTATCTGACTATTTATCTGTCTGACTGTCTATCTGTCTGTCTTACTGTCTATCTATGACTGTCTATCTGACTATTTATCTGTCTGACTGTCTATCTGTCTGTCTTACTGTCTATCTATGACTGTCTATCTGTCTGTCTGTCTATCTGACTCTATCTGTCTGTCTGTTTGTCTGACTGTATACCTGTCTGACTGTATCTATCTGACACTGTCTATCTATCTGTCTGACTGTCTGTCTGAATGTCTATCTGACTGTCTATCTTTCTGACTATCTATCTGTCTGTCTGACTGTATATCTGTCTCTGTTTGTCAGACAGATAGATATAGTCAGATAGACAGACAGACATACAGTCAATCTATCTGACTGTCTATCTGACTATCTGTCTGTCTGTTTGTCTGACTGTCTGTCTATCTATCTGACTGTCTATCTTTCTGTCTGTCTATCTGACTCTATCTGTCTGTCTGTTTGTCTGACTGTATGTCTGTCTGTCTGTATCTATCTGACACTGTCTATCTATCTGTCTGACTGTCTGTCTGAATGTCTATCTATCTGTCTGTCTGAATATCTGTCTGACTGACTATCTGTCTGACTGTATATCTATCTATCTGTCTGTCTGTTTGTCTGACTGTATGTCTGTATATCTACAGTATTGTTCAAAATAATAGCAGTACAATGTGACTAACCAGAATAATCAAGGTTTTTAGTATATTTTTTTATTGCTACGTGGCAAACAAGTTACCAGTAGGTTCAGTAGATTGTCAGAAAACAAACAAGACCCAGCATTCATGATATGCACGCTCTTAAGGCTGTGCAATTGGGCAATTAGTTGAAAGGGGTGTGTTCAAAAAAATAGCAGTGTCTGCCTTTGACTGTACAAACTCAAAACTATTTTGTACAAACATTTTTTTTTTCTGGGATTTAGCAATCCTGTGAATCACTAAACTAATATTTAGTTGTATGACCACAGTTTTTTAAAACTGCTTGACATCTGTGTGGCATGGAGTCAACCAACTTGTGGCACCTCTCAGCTGTTATTCCACTCCATGATTCTTTAACAACATTCCACAATTCATTCACATTTCTTGGTTTTGCTTCAGAAACAGCATTTTTCATATCACCCCACAAGTTCTCAATTGGATTAAGGTCTGGAGATTGGGCTGGCCACTCCATAACATTAATTTTGTTGGTTTGGAACCAAGACTTTGCCCGTTTACTAGTGTGTTTTGGGTCATTGTCTTGTTGAAACAACCATTTCAAGGGCATGTCCTCTTCAGCATAGGGCAACATGACCTCTTCAAGTATTTTAACATATGCAAACTGATCCATGATCCCTGGTATGCGATAAATAGGCCCAACACCATAGTAGGAGAAACATGCCCATATCATGATGCTTGCACCTCCATGCTTCACTGTCTTCACTGTGTACTGTGGCTTGAATTCAGAGTTTGGGGGTCGTCTCACAAACTGCCTGTGGCCCTTGGACCCAAAAAGAACAATTTTACTCTCATCAGTCCACAAAATGTTCCTCCATTTCTCTTTAGGCCAGTTGATGTGTTCTTTGGCAAATTGTAACCTCTTCTGCACATGCCTTTTTTTTAACAGAGGGACTTTGCGGGGGATTCTTGAAAATAGATTAGCTTCACACAGACGTCTTCTAACTGTCACAGTACTTACAGGTAACTCCAGACTGTCTTTGATCATCCTGGAGGTGATCATTGGCTGAGCCTTTGCCATTCTGGTTATTCTTCTATCCATTTTGATGGTTGTCTTCCATTTTCTTCCACGTCTCTCTGGTTTTGCTCTCCATTTTAAGGCATTGGAGATCATTTTAGCTGAACAGCCTATCATTTTTTGCACCTCTTTATAGGTTTTCCCCTCTCTAATCAACTTTTTAATCAAAGTACGCTGTTCTTCTGAACAATGTCTTGAACGACCCATTTTCCTCAGCTTTCAAATGCATGTTCAACAAGTGTTGGCTTCATCCTTAAATAGGGGCCACCTGATTCACACCTGTTTCTTCACAAAATTGATGACCTCAGTGATTGAATGCCACACTGCTATTTTTTTGAACACACCCCTTTCAACTAATTCAACTAATTGCCCAATTGCACAGCCTTAAGAGCGTGCATATCATGAATGCTGGGTCTCGTTTGTTTTCTGAGAATCTACTGAACCTACTGGTAACTTGTTTGCCACGTAGCAATAAAAAAATATACGAAAAACCTTGATTATTCTGGTTAGTCACATTGTACTGCTATTATTTTGAACAAAACTGTATCTATCTGTCTGACTGTCTATCTGACTCTATCTATCTGTCTGACTATTTATCTTTTTATCTGTCTGTCTGTCTGTCTCTCTTAACATTTTTTAATATTTGTCAGAGTAAATACAACTAATGTTAAACATTGAATTTAAATACTTTTAAATAAAATATTTTAGTTAAAAAGGCATGAAATATAAAAATTATAGAAAATCTCTATCAATCTCTCTCTATATATATATTTATATATTATATACACAATAAATGTGTTTGTATATAAATGTTATTTATATTAAATGTTAGTTGAGCTGTGATTTATTGTGCTTTTGCACTATTGACATGCAAGACTCAAACAAATGCCTTTTTATTATTATAATCTCATATTGATTAACAAACATGCTATTTTTCCATTGGTGAATGAGTTGATGGTCAGTTCTGTCAGGACAGCTGATGTTCACTGTTCACTCACATTATGACTGCTGTAAATACTTGTGCTGGTTATTCTGGTTACTGACTAACTAAATCTCATCTGCCAGTAAGAGAACGTGATCAGTGAGCAAAACACAGTTTCTCTCACTCCTGTCAGTCCTCGGAAATTCACTGACGTTTGTAATGTGTGACCAGGTGAGGAAAGTCTGCCAAAATATAATGTTAAAGAGGTTTGTCTTACAGTGAGAGTCAAATATTGATCTGAACTAGAATCTCTCCTGCTACTGTCAAATCAACACAAATTATACTTGAATGCATTTGAAAAATATTAAAAGACGTTTATATATATATATATATATATATATATATATATATATATATATATATATAACGATTTCTGAAGATCATGTGACACTGAAGACTGGAGGAATGATGCTGATAATACAGCTGTACATCACAGAAATAAATTACACTTTAACACAGATTCACACAGAAAACAGATATATTAAATAGTAAAATTATTTTTAGTAAATAGTAAAAAATGATTTTGGATCAAAAATTATAGGCTTGAAGAAACTAAAAAAAAAAACATACTGTTCAAGAATTTTTGACTGGTAGTCTATAATTTAATTATAAAGTAGAATTTAATCATACAGTATACATTTAATTTTAGAATATAATTTATATTATTTATTAAACATTTAATAAAAAATATAAATTTAAAGATTTGATCTGGTACTAATAATCTTTAGAAATAAAACAATAAGTTAATTGAAAGAGGAAAAACATCTGCTATCAGCTATTTTAGTAACAAAAAATAAAATTTCAATAAATTTTTTTGTTTTTCTTAATTTAAATAATGTAAAGATGCAGTAAAGTCATAATAATTTTCAGAGTTCAGATTCTTTCTCAAGATGTTCGTTTTAAATGGTCATTATTATATATTTATTTTTTATTTTTTTATTTTTGCTTTTTATCCTCCTAGTTTAAGAACAACCACAAAAAACATTTTTAGTAATAAAAAGTATGTAAAGTTTAAGTAAAAGTTTAAGAGTTCAGATCCTTCTTGCTGAAGGGTTAGGGATGGTGCTGCAGGGAATGATGGGAAGTGTCTCTAGAGCGCTTTGAAGCTCTCGGTGCTGAAGGCCTGGTTGTCGTAGGGGTTTGGGAGACTGCTGCCGGTCTGTGGCCGTGTTTGCCGTCGGATCAGTCTGTAAACAGCCACGATGGGGATGGAGACAACAGGAGCGGTGCTCAGCAGCACACAGATGGCGAACACCCAGTCCGAGTACGGCTTCACCTCCGACTCCGGGAACTTTTCCTGCACCATCACAAACACAGCATTATGAACTTGAAGATCGGGGGAACATTTCACTTATTTCGTCTGCTGGGCAATATGTAAGTATCTTTTGTAGCCTCTGAAAGGCAGTACTAAATAAAAAAATAAAAAAAGATATTTAGGCAAAATGAGAAAAATGTACACATCTCCATTCTGTTCAAAAGTTTTCACACCCCGGCTCTTAATGCGTGTTTTTTCCTTCTGGAGCATCGGTGAGTGTTTGAATCTTCTGTAATAGTTGTGTTTGAGTCTCTCAGTTGTCTTCAGAGTGAAAAGATGGATCTCAAAATCATACAGTCACTGCTGGAAAGGGTTCAAATACACAAAAATGCTGGAAAACCAAAAAATTTGTGGGACCTTAATGGTTTTTCTGAAGAACAGCAGACAGTTCAACTGTTCAGGACAAACTAGAGACTCATGAACAACTATCACTAAACACACAAACACACAGCTGTGGATCATTCAGCGAACAACACAGTATTAAGAGTCAAGGGGATGAAAACTACTGAACAAGATCATTTTTATAAATTCAACTATTATTTTCTCTATTGGACTATATGTAAACTTTAGTTGTTGTTTTTTTTTTTCAAAATATCTTATTCAGGTCAGTAGGCTACTACATAAACAATAAGATGTTTTAACGCACATTTTGCAAGGGGTGTGAAAACTTATGAGCGATAAGTTCTTGGCTACGGCCGTGTGTGATACTGTAGGGACGCTGGGTGTTATTGGTCGTGTTGTGTGTGGATGTGCTTCAGACTCACATATTCTGGGTTCCAGGCTGGATATGTGGGGTGTTTCTGGACCTGGACCACGATGTACGCCACCAGAACCACCAGGAGCATGATGGGACTGATGCCCATCCAGCACACGCGCCAGAACAGGTTCGGCCGGCGGCCCGTCATGCTCTCGATATCATCACTGAACCTGAAACACAAGTCATCTGTCTCGATGAACCGTCTCATACTGATTCCCAAACTTCTTTAGTCAGCCAAAGCTGAAGATGTTACTTCCATATTTCAACAATATATCAGCATGCTCATGTGAGAAACATGACATGATTTAAACTTTTGTTTTAATTTTTTTTATTTTAAAATTATCTTTATTTATTTTTAGAATTTAATTTGTAGAAAGTGTTTCGTTTAAATATTTATTTATTTATTTATTTTAACTTTGATGACTTTTATTTTTTACATTTTTATGATTTCATTGTGCAAATTTAAAAATAAAGGTTCTTAAGGTTCTTTACAGCGATGGCATTGAAGAACCATTCAGTAAAAGGTTCTTTAAAGAAACATCTCTTTCTTCCATTTTAATGAGCTGAAGAACAAAAAAAAGTTATTCAGTTGATAAAGGTTTTTTTTTTTTTTTTTCATATTTTTATACTTTGGTTTTTATTGAAATGTATTGCATTTTGAGTATTTCTTTTATTTTTTAAATATATATTTTTAATGATTTAATTCATTTTTAGCAAGTGTTTTAATTATTTATTTTTTTTACAATTATTAATTTTACATTTTATTTTATTATTCATATTAATTAAACATACATAATTTAATTTTAGCAATCTTTCGTTTTTGTATTTTACGTTTAATTTAATTTAGCTTTTTACTACATTTTTTGGTGTTGATATTTAAATTTGAATGGTTTCATTTTAAGTGTGTTTTATCTGGATTGTTTATGTTTTCATGAAATCATTCGTTTCAATTTAACATTCAGCGTTTTTAACATTTAAGTGTTATTTTAATTTGAAAATTATTTTTGAATTTTATTTCAGATTTTTTTGTTATTCATTTAAATCACAAATACATTTTTCCAATTTAATTTATTGGTATATGTAGGGTTTTATTAATGGTTATCTATTTTGATGAGCTCATGAACCCTGCTCTGATGAACAGCTGTTTGCAGCAGCAGCTTCTGTTGTGTTTCATCGGTCAGTCTGTGTGTATTGAGTGAGTTCACTGACCGCTTCATCCCGTAGAAGAAGACGACGCCGATGATCTCACAGAAGGCGATGACGAGGAGAGGGATGGAGCCCACGTAACTGTTGAAGATCTCCAGCCAGTAGTTGCCAGATCCCAGCGTGAAGATCAGGGCCACCAGGAAGTTGAACACACAGATCAGTCCTGCACGGAGAGCTCGTGGTTAGCGCTCGAGACGAGCTGGTGTGCACCTGTGGATGGTGTGTGTGTGTGTGTGTGTGTGTTTACCTGTGAAGAGCTCTTTGGGCATCCAGCTGGGCACCAGGTGCAGGTCCAGCAGTGGCGTCAGGACCCCCTCCAGATTCCCGAACATGGAGGACAGACCCAGACTGAAGAGCATGACGAAGAAGAGCACGGCCCACACCTGTGACCCCGGCATCTCGATCACCGCCTCCGTGAACACGATGAACGCCAGCCCCGTTCCTGAAGCACTCTGGGTAAGAGAGAGCCGTCAGATTCATCCAGAGCACACCATCAGCTTTAATTACAGCTCCTAGCTTTAGGAAACAAAGCCCTGTCTTGTATATAATTGTAGTTCATTTAGCATTTTTATATATATATATATATATATATATATATATATATATATATATATATATATATATAGTTTTGTTTTTAGTAAAAGTATTATTTATTTGTTTATTAAACTTTAATTTGTAATTTAGATTTTTGTGTTAGATTTATGTTATTTTATAATTATTTATTCATTATTTTATTTATGTTTAAGTACTTTTAAGACCCCCACCCTTTTGTTTTGAGCGGATGTTAATTTAGCATTTTTTTTATAATTTGTTTGTTTTATTTTTATCTTTTTAATAAAAAAAATAATTTATATTTTTAATTTATATTTTAATTTTAATTAAATTTAATTATTTTATTTTATAATATTTATTTTGTATATTTTTATCTACTTTTTATTTACATTAGTTTTTTTGCTTTTTTTGTATTTTGAAATGTTCACTTCAAAGTATTTTTTTAAAAGTAATTTAACATTATTATTATTTTTTTATTTATTTATATTATTATTCGAAATCTTAAAGACCGAGATGCACACTGAAATTAATACTTTTATTCATCAATGCTGCATTAAATTGATGAAAAGTGAAGAAATGTATAATGAAAAAAAAGATTCCTATTGTTAACGAATGTTGTTCTTTTGAACTTTCTCATCATCCTCAAAAATAAAACGCATCTCAGTTTGCTGTTCTGAAGGGGTTTGCAAGCCAGCTGAATAAATATAACGGTGTAGAAAGAGAATCTGAGCTGTTTTATGATTGATTTTCTGTTCTGTTCGGTTTACCTGGTCCAGAAAGCTCTGGAGCTCGCAGTGTTTGAGGTTCAGACTGGACACCTTGTCCGGATCGGTGGAGTTCAGATATGTTAACCAGCTCTCGTAGTTCTCCATCGTGATGTTTCCTTCGGTGACGTCGAAAGCGTTGGTCAGATCCAGGATGTTACTGCAGAGGAAGGAAACACCATTAAAGCCTCTCATTACAGTGTGTGTGTGTGTGTGTGTGTGTGTGTGTTCATGCATGATAGACACACAACTTGAGTTTGCTGTGCTTCACCTGTCAATGCAGGAGTTGAAGTTGCTGGTGGCTTTGAAGCCCAGGATGGCGAAGATGGGAATGGAAGCGTAGAGAGATGTGGCGCTGTTAATGATCCCAACAACCAGAGTGTCCCGTTCACAGTCATTCCTGAAGAACCACAGACACACTCAGGTCCACACGTGTTTGCACACTTATGCCTTTAGGTGAAATGTAAGAGTCATTGGTGTCATTGATTTGTTTTTTTGTCAGGTTGTACTTTTTGGGGTTGTAGCTGGAGAAGGCGATGAGTCCCCCGAACGCCAGAGACAGAGAGAAGAAGATCTGGGTCGCAGCGTCCAGCCAAACCTGAGGATCCATCAGCAGCGCCCACTGCAGAGACCAGATCACACGTCAAACCTGTGTGTGTGTGTGTGTGTGTGTGTGAGAGAGAGAGACTCACGTCTGGAGTGAAGAGGTACCGAAGCCCGTCTGTGGCCCCGGGCAGAGTAAGGGCCCTCACCAGGAAGATGGTCAACACCAGGTATGGAAATGTGGCCGTCACATACACGGCCTGCAACACAGTCCAGAGAAACACTTCTAAACAATGCATAGTTTTTAGTAAGAGAACGAACCTCTGAAAATGCGTGAAGATCCTCAAAATACACATAGTTTATTTTTCCCAGATTTTTTACTTTTATTCTTTCAGAGATATAACGTGTTTTGTGTTCGGGTCATTTTTGACCCGGGTTTGTATGGGGCACCATTAGTGTCAAAAATACCTTCTGTAAAATAATCTGTGAAGTTATATTAGTGTCAAAAAATATTTGTAACTTATATTTAGCCTTTCCCCTATGTCTCTTATACTTCTGGACTGAATTTTGTGGATGAACATGAATATCTAACTGATAGATGAAATTAAAAAATGATCACACTTTATGCATGGGTTTATGAAAAGTATTAAGTTATAACAGTTTATATCATATTTCAAATGCAGGGTTATCTACCAACACATAACCCATGATGCAGCTCAGTAAAGGCTGGTGTATTTGGGACGGTTGGGCTCACCTTGCCGATGGTCTCGATGCCCCGTATGAAGCAGATGTAGACGATGCTCCAGGCCGAGGCCAGACACACGACGAGCTTCCACTGCAGCGAGCCGCTCTGCTCGATGTCCGGCGTGATGTTCAGTGTCTGTCTGTACCAGAAGTAGTTGACCGGTGTGCTGTCCACACACTCCTGCACATAACCTGTAACACACGGACCCAGGTCAACACCTCAGACACTTGAGAAAACAGTGTCATATTATATGTTTATTCTTAATGTAAGTACTTCATATACTTACATTTAATTTATATTTTATTTATATTTACTTTTTAATTGATTTATTTGGTGAATTTATTTATGTATTCCTATTTAATTGTTTGTTTAAAATTTTATTTTCTTTACTTTTAATGTAAATTTATGTTTGTTTTATTCATATTTATGTATTTATTTTATGTACTATATTTTTTATTGTAATATATTTGTATGTATTTATTTATTTATATGTATGTTTAATTTGTATGTATATATATATATATATATATATATATATATATATATATATATATATATATATATAATTTGTGAATATTATATAAAGTATATCTTAAACTATATGCATTCCTAATTGTATTGCATTTATGTTTTTATTTATTTTCTATTTATGTATTTATTTTCATTTAATTTTTGAATGTAGTTTTTTTTTTTTTTTTTGCTTTGTACTCTTACAGATGTTATTAATTAGTTTGTTTTTGTATTTTTCTTTACTTTTAATATACATTTATATTTGTATTTATTTTCTTTTTATTCATATTTTGGTAGTTATTTTATTTACCATATTTGTATTTATTCCTTTATTTTTATGTATGTGTGTTTATTTTATTTTATTTATATTACATTTTATTTATTTATTGCTGATAAATTACATGACTGAGATATGCTGACAGGCCTTGACAGGTTTTGTAAGAATTGCTCTTCTATTTCTTTCTCTTTCTCTCTCTCTCTCTCTCTCTCTCTCTCTTTCCCTCTGTCTTCTTACATTTTATGATTTACAGTATTCAGATTTTTTATTATTTCCTGTCTGAACCTCATCCTTCGCTTAATTTTCATTATATTACATTTATGGGCACCTGACAGAAAACAAGTTTAATTGTGATGAAAGAAATGTCCAAATGGACTGAGATGTTGTATTTGTTCCTGGTGTGTTTTTCTCTCCGTACCGGTGCGGTTCTCAATGATGGGGCATTGACTCCAGGGCAGCGGCTCCTGAAACGAGTGGAAGAAGTACCAGAGAACCCAGGCCAGGATGGTGTTATAAAACAAACCCACCAGCAACGAGATGATCATCGACGCCACGCCTGCCAACACAAGCGCAATCATACGGTAATAACCCAATAATGCTTTTATGAGCTCATAAAGACTTATAATGCAGGAACACAATCTGACAACACATCAAGCATTCAGTCATGGAAAATCACAGAACAACCAGAGAATAAAAGCCATGTTTATCTGTTCAGATAAAATTCAGCATGTTTCACATCTGTAAAAACAAAGCTGGACCTATCAAAACTACAAATGAAAGTCCCTTAGATGCTAAATCATGCTTCCAAAATATTAATCATGTTAAAACATGCTAGCAATTTGTTAAATAATGTTAGCAACACGCTATCAACATATTAAATTAAAATGTTAAATAACAATATTCTTATCATGTTCACAACATGAAAATCATGCCAGCAACATGCTAATCATGTTAACAATGTGTTAAAACATGCTTGCAGTATGGCTACGTTAATCGTGTTAACAGTGTGCTAAAACATGCTAGCAACCTGTTAACAAAATGCTAATCACGTTAACAACATACAGTAATACTAACAACATGCTAATCATGTCAGCAACATATTAATCATGTTAACAATGTGCTAAAACACGTTAATATGCATGTTAAATCATGGTAGTAACTTGCTTAAATATTTTAGCAATGTTCTAGAACATTTTAATAACATGACTTCAAGTAACATTTTTAAACGTGAAACTAGTTAGTTAGTTATTTCAAATAAGGCTTTGTCAAGCCATCATCGAAGTTAGCTTAGGAACTTTTTAGTTTTATGGTTGTGTCTGGAAACATTCTGCATGTTAGTGTGTGTGAGTAACGTGCAGAAGAGTGTGTTTCACTCACCGACTCCACCCAGCAGAGGAGAGATGGAGTGCCAGACGCCGATGCTGCCCTTCCTCAGACTCTGACCGATGGCCAGCTCCAGATACAGCAGAGGTAGCCCCTCGAAGACCAGTGCGATCAGGTACGGGATCAGGAACGCACCTGACACACACACAACAACACAACAACCTCCAGATCTGACTGTTCACAAACTGGAAAGTTACTTTTCATGGAAAGTAATGCAATACATTATTGCGTTTATTTTATATAGAAAAGTAACTTATTCGATAAAAAAGTAACCTTTTGTGTTACATTGTTACTTTTTATGGACAGTAATTCAATACAGTATTGCGTTATTCAGTAAAAAAGTAATTAATTCAATTAAAAAGTAACTTATGTTACATTGTTACTTTTTATGGAACGTAATTTAATACAGTATTTTGGTATTCAATAAAAAAGTAACTTACTGTGTTACATTGTTACTTTTTATGGAAGGAGTAATTCAATACAGTATTGCGTTATTCAGTAAAAAAGTAATTAATTCAATAAAATAACTTATTGTGTTACATTGTTACTTTTTATGTAACATAATTCAATACAGTATTTCGGTATTCAATAAAAAAAAAGTAACTTGTTGTGTTACATTGTTACTTTTTATGGAAAGTAATTCAATACAGTATTGTGTTATTCAGTAAAAAAGTAATTAATTCAATTAAAAAGTAACTTATTGTGTTACATTATTACTTTTTATGGAACATATTTGAATCCAGTATTTCGGTATTCAATAAAAAAGTAACTTACTGTGTTACATTGTTACTTTTTATGGAAGGAGTAATTCAATACAGTATTGCGTTATTCAGTAAAAAAGTAATTAATTCAATAAAAAATTAACTTATTGTGTTACATTGTTACTTTTTATGTAACATAATTCAATACAGTATTTCGGTATTCAATAAAAAAAAGTAACTTGTTGTGTTACATTGTTACTTTTTATGGAAAGTAATTCAATACAGTATTGTGTTATTCAGTAAAAAAGTAATTAATTCAATTAAAAAGTAACTTATTGTGTTACATTGTTACTTTTTATGGAACGTAATTTAATACAGTATTTTGGTATTCAATAAAAAAGTAACTTACTGTGTTACATTGTTACTTTTTATGGAAGGAGTAATTCAATACAGTATTGCGTTATTCAGTAAAAAAGTAATTAATTCAATAAAAAATTAACTTATTGTGTTACATTGTTACTTTTTATGTAACATAATTCAATACAGTATTTCGGTATTCAATAAAAAAAAGTAACTTGTTGTGTTACATTGTTACTTTTTATGGAAAGTAATTCAATACAGTATTGTGTTATTCAGTAAAAAAGTAATTAATTCAATTAAAAAGTAACTTATTGTGTTACATTGTTACTTTTTATGGAACGTAATTTAATACAGTATTTTGGTATTCAATAAAAAAGTAACTTACTGTGTTACATTGTTACTTTTTATGGAAGGAGTAATTCAATACAGTATTGCGTTATTCAGTAAAAAAGTAATTAATTCAATAAAAAAATTTACTTATTGTGTTACATTGTTACATTGTTACTTTTTATGTAACATAATTCAATACAGTATTTCGGTATTCAATAAAAAAAAAGTAACTTGTTGTGTTACATTGTTACTTTTTATGGAAGGAGTAATTCAATACAGTATTGCGTTATTCAGTAAAAAAAGTAATTAATTCAATTAAAAAGTAACTTACTGTGTTACATTGTTACTTTTTATGGAACATATTTGAATCCAGTATTTCGGTATTCAATAAAAGTATATTATTCAATAAAAAGTAACTTATTGTGTTACATTGTATCTTTTTATGGACAGTAATGCAATACAGTATTTCGTTATTCAATAAAAAGTAACTTTTTGCATTACATTGTTACTTTTTATGTAAAGTAATTCATTACAGTATTGCGTTTTGCGCAATAAGAAAAAAGTAACTAATAATAAAAAGTAACTTATTCAATAAAGAAGTGACTTTTATGGAAAGAAATGAATTACAGTATTGCGTTACTCGATATAAAAGTAGCCTATTGAGTAACATTGTTACTTTTATGGAAAGTAATGCATTAAAGTATTGCATTACTCAATAAAAAGTAAATTGGTACATTGTTACTTTTTATGGAAAGTAATTGACAATAATGCGTTGTTCAGTACAATGTTACTTTTTATGGAAAGTAATGCATTACAATATTGCGTTACTCAATAATAAAATTAACTTATTGTGTTACTTAGTTACTTTTTATGGAAAGTAATGCATTGTTATTTTACTTTACTCTTTGCCACATGGGTTAAAAAGTTTTATTTTTGGCAACTTTAAAGGCCCTTTCACACCAAAAGTGAAATTGTGCCTCTGTCTCTGCACTTACTCCTGGTTCCTCTCAACATGTGGACAGGAGGGCTGTCACTTTCATTACTCAATTGCAAAAGTAACTAAGAAATTTAGTTGTTAATTTAAAAGTAATGTTACATTATTACTTAATTGAAAAAATAAACCCCAAACACTGGTGATATCTGAATTTTTCCACGTAATATTGTTGACTAATAAATGCAGCATTGTATTGTATTTTGCATATATTGTTGTTTAATAACTGGTTTAGTGTTTTGATACCCTTTTTTATAATAAAGAACAGCTGTATAAATAATATTGAAATTACTTGAGCATTTGTTTTAATCCATTTAATAATTGCCTACTTAATATAATTATAACTGAATTTATTATTTAAAAGCTCCAGGAAGAAGTTGATTTATTTAATTACTTTCAACAGCAATCATAAAGTATTTTCTACACGATTTACAGAAATGGTTAAGTTAAATGCATTATTAGACCCAACAATGAACAATATAGCGTTTATTAATATTAATGCTATTTGTGTTTTGTCATGTCGTGTTATTATTAACTAATGTTAAACAAAAAGTGCTGTAAATACATATATTGCTTGTTGTAAGTCAATGCATCAACTACTGTTAATAAATCAGAGCTTATCGTACGTTTCAAACTATTACGTTAATTTATATGTTATTTTATTAGTCTTCGAGTGTTAACAGGAATAAAGTAAACATGTCAAATAATATAAATATATAACAAAAAAATAAAAATACAATGTCAAAAATGTTTATATATATATATATATATATATATATATATATATATACATAATTTTTCTGAGATTATTGGTGGATGTTTTATGAGAAACTTCAATTTCAGTCTTTCTACATCAAAATTTGACGTGTAATTCAATGCCATTTGTTTGTAATTATTGTCAGATTTACCATCATAAATAGTTTTAAAGTAAATCCTACACTGAATGTTTCTCAGCGTAGAAGCTGATCTAAAGCCTCTCATCATCTTCTGCGTTATTTTCAGTATTAATCCAGTCACCTCCTCCGTAGATCTGGCAGAGGTACGGGAATCTCCAGACGTTCCCGAGTCCCACGGCGAATCCGATGCACGTCAGCAGATACTGGACCTTATTGTCCCATTTGGGCCGTTCCTGCTCGCTGGCTGTGTCCATCCTGATGTGAGAGTGTGTGTGTGTGTGTGTGTGTGTGTGTGTGTGTGTGCACCACAGCTGGGTTATGTACTCGCACAACTAACTATAAACAGGGCGGATAATTTATGCATTGGTTGAAAATGCAGTTTCAGAGCTGTGTGCTGCAGTTTAATGTGTAACTTCTGCCTAAATCCGTGTTTTCACTATAAAAACCAAGATGCAAAGGTTGCCTGTGTGTCACTGCTGTAATATTTTATAGTCCTCATTACATTTTTATATCATTCGGCTAAAAACAAAGTCCTTTCTCGTAATATACAGGCAGAGAGACAATCATAATGTGGGCACAGCTAGTAAATAATTCTGAAAGCATGGCTCTGGTTTGTCATTAAACTCAGATGCACGGTTTTAGAGGGACACTGGTAACTCGGGTGTTCGGGCCATTAGTGATGACATCATCAGCTTTAGATCTCGATGCTTTAATCGCTGTTAACGAGGGCTTGTGTTATCAGCCTGACAATGATCATCTTTACTATTAAAGCAGACCCAACACTCGATTAGGACTTGAGTTTTCACTTTCATATCTGTACTGTATGCTCACATGTACACTGGTGCGCAGAAGATTGGGATTCAGGAAAAGTCCAAACATGTTTATATAAAAACCAAATAACATAAACTGATTTGAGTTTGTTGCCAAAGCAACATTTCCAGTGTTAATTTTTTAAGTTGAAGCACTAAAATGAATTAAAAGTACTTGCATGCTAAAACTGAAATAATAAAGCTAAATAGAAGTATGAAATAAAAACTAATAACAATGACAAAAGCACATAACATTACCAAAACTAAAAACTACAACCAATAACGATAATATAAAAAGAAACATTTTAAAAATAAATTAAAAGTTAAATTAAATTAAATTATTCTGTAGTTTTATTTAACTTTAATTAATTTTAATGTATAATTATATAATTATATTATAATTTTTTAGATTGGTTTGGAATGTTTTTGTTTATTACTTATATATTTATTATGTTGTCAATAATTGGTGAAGTTTGAGGATGTGTGTTTCATGTCTGCTGGCTGTCTGCATGTAATGGTTTTCACTCAGTGTTGTTCTCATAGCGCCACCTGCTGCTGATTGTGAGCGGATGCAATTTACAGCAAACACATTTAAGACATCAAGAGATACAGTAATGTGTAAAGATAATTTTTTATTACATTATAATAAACAATAACTGCCATAAAGCTATATCATAAACATGTCCTGGATTTTATATTAGCCTCATTCCTGGTTTGTAAGTGGTGATTAATTAATAATTTAAACATAAAATGACTAATTAAAATAAAATTACAAATCAAATCACTTCACATATAAAATGTAAATTATTATTTTTTTAAATCAATCAAAATAAAACACAAAAATGTATTAAATCACAGAATTATTTTTTTTAAACAAATCAAAATAAAATAATATGATACATTTAAAATAAATCAAAACAGAACACTTTCTAAAAATGTATTAAATCATAAAATGTAACATTAATTTTAATGCAAAAAAACAATTCAAAATAAAACACTATAAATGCATTGAATCAAAATGTAAAATTTATTTAAAACAGTGGCAATAAAAACAAATCAGAACAGAAAACTTATTAAAAATGTATTAAACCATAAAAATTATATCAATATTTAAAAAATAAAATCTACCAAAAATAACACTCACAAAAATGTATGAAATCATAACAATGTAAAGTTAAAATAAATAATTTCAAAATGAAAAACAATCAAAATAAAACCCTTACTAAAAACAAATGTGTGAATTTGTTGTTAATTACTGAAATATTAACCTAAAATCTCCGGCTTTCAGCTCAAAAGTGTTTGTTTGTTAAACGTTTGGGGATTCCCTGTGTCAAAATAATCTGTATTAATTATTATTGCTGTAAGTGTCATACAGCAGTAAACATGTGAAATATTCTTTTGTTAAAGAATTGTGTAGAAATAAGCATAAGAGCATTCCAGGCCAGGTGTTGGAAACTCTTTCTTCAGAACTCAATTAGTGTCTTTATTAGCCTGCGCTGATTGTATTGTTTCATGTGTGTGTGTGTTAGATAAGATATTACAGTAACTAACTGTAGATTATCGGCGTGTCCTGACTGTAAGTTCACCAGTAAAACAAAAAGCCTCTATTAGAACAAAGAGAGCACAATATATCAGCTTCTGATAATTATTAATTCAACACTGAGAGATAAGCGCTAAAACCTTAAGGACAAACTGTTCTGTAAGCGCTGGGAAATAAATACAGCGGGTCCTGTGGGAAATGATGACAATAACACACACTCTTTAAAACAAACGTAGAGAATCTAGATCTGTTTTCTATCCACCTTGTTTTTAATCATTTCTAAGTGGAATATGCACGGCTTCCGGTTTCATTCGCTCCAAATATTAGCTTCACGTTTCAAAATAAGGTGGATAGAGACATTGAAAAACCATCATTGTTTATTACACAAATATATATTGTGAGTGTATATAGTACAAATGTCAGAGTTCAATACCTGACGTCATTTCGAATGTTATCCGTGAGCTTATTTTGGACGTGGCCTCATCGCTCCACACGGTCTACGCTATTGTATTCAAACTGGTTTCTTTTCCGGAAATGCTGCTCTTTTCGTTCTTCTCCTGGTCCTTCGAGCAGCATCTCCACAGAGCTCGGATGATGGCGACTCCTGGGATACAGAGACTGGGAATGCCGGCTAGGATGAAGATGATCCCGCTGATCCAGCTCGGATAGTTCACCTCTTTAAGAGTGGGGAAGTTATCCTGTTCACACAGAAGATGAGCTTAGTCTTCACACATATTTTAATCGTTTTTATTTTTAATTATTCACGTTTTAATACATTCTTAGTGTTTTGATTTGTTTTTGCTATAAAGCTATGTAATAATTCTCATTTTACGATTGTTTTATTTTGATTTGCTTACATTTAAAAAAATGTATTTTAATTTTACATTTTATACGTTAATGTGTTTTTAGCGTGTATTTGAATTGTAACATTATTTTAATTTGACATTACGTTTTAAAATATAAAATTGGAACAAGTTTTTTTTTCACCACCAAATAAAAAAATTGTCGTAGTTCAGATTTATTTTTCATTTTCGAGTCTAAATTGTGAGACATGAATTCTGAATTGCGAGAAAAAAGTCTGAATATTGAGATGAAAAAGTCGCAATTACCTTTTGTTATTTCCTTGGCGGAAACAAGCTTCCATAGAGACAGGATATTTAACAAGGATACTATTTTAATCTTTTGGAAATTGAATGGGTATTGAAAAAAAAAAAAAGAGTTGTGAAGTACAAAATTTTTTGGCTCCACAGAATAAAAAATGTAATTGCGATTTTTTTTATTTTATTTTATTAGTTTTTTTTACATTTAAAATCTCACAACTTTTTTTTTTGTCGCAACAACAAACATTCTAGTATTGAACACAAAGTTTTTCAGGGGACGTGTTGTCTGTCCAAATACCCCCCCCCCCCCCCAAACCATGCAATAAAGATAATCTTTATTCTTTTTAAATCTCACAGTTCGTTCTTTTTTTCCCTCTCACAATTCTGAGGTTTCATCTCGCAAACCTGACGTTTTATCTCCATTTAGGGGGAAAATTTTAACTGTAACATAAAAAGTTGCAATTACATATTTTTACTTATTTATTTATTTTATAACAAGCTGCTTTGTGTAGAGGTGACTGAACCTTTATTTGAGTAAATTTAGATTTCATGTTGACCACATCTTTCAGTTTCTATATTATCATTTTTAAATTGGATATTACATTTTTTTTTAAACAAGCTTAAAGTAATAATGTAAAAAACATGCATTTTGAATTTGCTAATGCTAGATATAGCCCCATACGTACTGATTCAGGGTCCCAGACGTTGTAGGTCAGCTGTTTGTTGACTGTAGTGACAAAGTAGAAGATCAGAATGACCAGGAGGATGATGGGACTGAGGAACCGCCACGTGAACTGCCAGAAGATGTTGGGCTTGTGTCCCACCATGAACTCAAGGTCACTGTTAAACCTGGAGGATAGACAGAGAACAGCTTTACCTTTCTTCTCAGCTCTTGAAAACATCAGGAGTTTCTAATTGCATCTATCGAAACACAAGCTGTTGCTGTGTATTGTATTAAACTACAGCATGAACTAGAACTGGAACTGTGAACAATGTGCATAATAAGATCAACTAGACAAGTAAAGTTAGTAAACAAACCTTGATGTTGGCTTGACAAAGCCTAGTTTAAAAGTTTGAAATAACATGATTATTACATGCTTTAGCACATTGCTAAAGCGTTAAAGCATGATATTTCATAACTTAACATGCTTCTAACATTTTAACCCATGATTTAGCATGTTTTGGCATGTTGCTAACATGTTTTAGCATGCTAACGTAATTTAGCACATAGCTAACATGAGTTTTCACATTGTAAGTGTATTTTTAACATATTACAATGTTGCTTGCATAATTTCACATTTCTAGTATGTTTTAGCATGTTGATAGCTTGATTTAGCAAATCGTTTGCATGTTTTAATGTGTTGCTAATTAACCCATGGTAGCTCGTTTTAGCATGTTTAGCACATTTTTAGTGTGTTTTAAAATGTTGCTAGTATGATTTTATGCTTTCCTAACATGTTTTGGCATTTTACTAGCATATTAACATGATTTAACACATTGCATGTTGCTAGCATCTTTAGCATATGTCTAGCATTTTAGCATATTTTAAGCATGATTCAGCATGTTGCTAGCATTTTTAGAATGCTGTTAAAATGTTGCTAGCATTATGATGTTGCTAACACAATGTTAACATGTTGTCAGCATGAATTAGCAAATTGTCCAAGTTGGCTTTTACCTGTCAATCCCATAGACGTAAACCACAGCGATTATCTCACAGAGAGCGATGACCAACAGAGGAATAGAGCCGGCGAAGCCATCGAACAGTGCCAGCCAGTAGTTACCAGACGACTGGACGAACACGAGCGCCGTCACGAAGGACACAACACACGTCAGACCTGAAAAACATCAGCAGGTCAGCTGATCAGTGTTGGGGAAAGTTACTTTTAAAAGTAATGCATTACAATATTGCTTTACTCCCTAAAAAAGTAACAGCTTAGTGACTTTTTATGGAAAGTAATGTAATTTCCTTCTAAATTAAAAAAGTAATGCGTTACTTTAATAGTTACTTAAAGTAATCTGATTACACAACGTGCGTTACTTGGAAGTGATTGGAAGTGGTTTGTGTTTGATGTGTTTACCAGTGAAGAGTTCTTTAGGCCATTTTTTGGGGAGCAGGTTCAGGTCCTGCAGAGGCACCACGACTCCCTCGATGTTCCCGAACATAGTAGACAATCCCAGACAGAAGAGCATGATGAAGAACAGCACCGACCAGAGAGGAGAGATGGGCATCTTAGTGATGGCCTCGGTGAAGACGATGAAGGCCAGACCGGTTCCCTCAACTCCCTGAAACCAAACATCAGCACAGCTGTTCATCTGGAGATCTTTACTCAGACCCTGGGAGCTCAGAATGATTTAGTGAAGGATGGGGGTTAGTAATCAATGTGTGGTTTCTGTCGTACCTCGCTGAGGAGCGTCTGCATGTCGCAGGTCTTCAGCTGGAGCTCCTGAAAGACGGCTGGTGCTGTGCTGTTGAGATGCTGAAGAACGCTGTCGTAGTTGCTCTCCGTGATGTTTCCCTCCGGCAGATCAAACACGTTCATCAGCGTCAGGATGTTACTGTCAGAAAGTTTAATACGATGAGGTCACACTACCATTCAAACATCTGGAGTCTTCAGAGCTTCTGAAAGAAGTATCTTCTGTTCATCTTTAAAGTAGCTTTTTCTTTCTTCAGTGGAATCATGCGTTTATAAAAGTATTAATTTCTTAATAGAGATTAATCTTACAGACAGTAGTGTATGTAAAGACGTACCTCTCTAGACACGCGTCGTAGTTCTCCGTGGCTCTGAAGCCGATGATGGAGTATATGACGGTGGCGGAGTAGACGGAGGTCAGACCGTTGATGATGGATATGGTGACAGCATCCTGCTCGCAGTTATTACTGATGGAAAAATAATCATTTTGTTCAAAATATGTACAATTTTAGCTTCTTTTCCAAAACCTAGTAAGCTGCCTACATAGGAAATGCTTTTAGGCATTCGCCTTGTTTCCATGTTTCCATCCAAAGTTGTGACTATAACTTGATTAAATATATGAATAAGTAAAAAATATATTAGAACAATGCATGAAACAATTGCCAGTAAAGCTTCCATTCCATTCAATTCCGTGTGTTCATATGCCAAATATGCATTAAAATGAACAGAAACATAAACTAGATGCTCTCTTAGGCAGCATTGTTTCATTAACTGAAACGAGGAAAAAGATTAGATGGAAAAAAATAAACAAGAATTAAAGATGTCGCATAGGCAGCTAACTGAAATAAAATAAAGTACAAGTTGATGTTCTAACGTTACATTTATTTAAAATAAAACTAAAACAAATATAAATTAAAAGTGAATATCTAAAAACTAACCGATCAAAAAAAAAGTTCATGTTGGTGTGCTAAAATTACTAAAACTAAAATCTAAACTAAAATCTTCTTAGTGCTGCATTCGATACGATACGTCATAGCATATTACTGGACAGACTACATAGATGGATTTGTGTATCTGGAACTGTGTTGAACTGGTTTAATTAAATCTTATCTTTCAGATCGTTCTCAGTTTGTTTACCTGGGTACTAATCGATCTCAGACTACGCCTGTATGCCAGGGTGTCCCTCAGGGGTCAGTTTTGGGACCTGTTCTATTTAGTATTTAAATGTTGCCTCTTGGGCAGATTATTCAGATGTATGGCCCTCCCTCAGTAGGCATCTTCTCATCAGTGTCATCCTGGGTGTGTAGTGTGTGTTTAGATCACTTACTGGACCGAGTTGTAGCTGGAGAAGGAGATGAGTCCCCCGAAGGCCAGAGAGAAGGAAAAGAGCACCTGAGCTCCAGCGTCCAGCCACGTGGTCGGGTTCATCAGCTCGTTCACCTTCAACAGGGGAGAGACACGTCAGAGCTCACACCCACACACACACACACACACACACACTCACACACAGGGTTAACCACTGAACGTACGTCTGGAGTGAAGAGGAACTTGATTCCATTCACAGAGCCTTTCAGCGTTAGCGCTCGTATCAGGAAGATGGTGAGGACCAGGTATGGTAACGTGGATGTGATGTACACGGCCTGAGAACAGCAGGAGATCATCACATCACTGTTAGTGCTTTATACAGGACAGACTTACTCAAAGCAGAAAGAACCGTGATTCTATAAACTTCATCAGTTATGAAACAAACGTTTCAGTTATGAAGCTACTCTACAGAAGAAAATATGAATTCAATTCAATAAATGTCATTGCTGCAGAGTTCATCAATTGGGAAACAATTCAGTTTTAAACAGGTAGCGTTCTTATAAAGTTTTGTAAAAGTTATGTTAATCTTAACTGTAAGTTGAAGTGCTAAAATTAGTTGAAGTACTAAAATTACTACAGTAAGAAATAAATTAAATGTAAAGCTAAATAGAAAAGTATAAAAGTAATACTATTATTTGTAAAGGATGCTTTTTTAGGTGATGATAAAGACATTATAAATGCATTATAGATAAAAACTGCTCTTCTGAACTTTCTATTCATCAAAAAAACAATGTTTTCAACATTTATTTATTTATTTATTTTATTTTTTGAGCTGCAAATCAGAATAGTAGAATGATTTCTGAAGAATAATGCGACTGGAGTAATGATGCAAAAAATTCAGCGTTGAAATCACATGAATAAATTAAATTTGAAAAAAAAGTCTAAATATTTCTAAACAATTTCACAGTTGATGCTGTTCTTCGTATCAAATAAACACAGGCCTGTTGAGCAGAAGATAATTATTTAAAAAGCATTAAAATTCTTACTGATCAGAAACTTTTTATCAGTGTAGGGTAAAGTTACTTTTAAAAGTACTGCATTACAATGTTGCGTTAACCCCTAAAAAGTAACTAATTACGTTACTTAGTTACTTTTTATGGAAAGTACTGCTTTAGGTTACTTTTGCATTATTTTTTAAATATAATGTGTTCTATCTATAGCAAATGTAAAAGCCCTTTCACATCAAAAAGTGTAAAGAAAGACTAAACCTTAAGGGAAAGTAAATTCACGTCTTTAACACAGGAGAAGAAGGTTCAACACTCTTCAGCAATAAAACGAACAAAACAATGAAACACGGTTTATCTAAAGTCATTTTTGTATTAGTATGGTCGAGCTGGATCATCAAAGATCAGCAGTAAAGACAGTTAATAAAATGGGATTAAATACATTTGTATTATTTAAGTATTGCAGGTTCGCGTCATATTTTGAGTTTTCATTTCACTGTTTTAATTCATTTTGATGAATACTAAATCAGTGTGTTTGTTTTTTTTTCTTTTTTTTTTAAAGTAACTCAGATATTCTCTTGCAAATTAAAAAGTAATGCATTACTTTACTAGTTACTTGATGAAAAAGTAATCTGATTACGTAACGCACGTTACTTGTAATGCGTTACCCCTGCACTGGTTTCGGCTGCTGTGAAGCTATCGCTAGTATCGGTGAGTATGAGGTGTGTTTTGCGTGTCACCTTCCCGGTGGTCTCGATGCCTCTGATGCAGCAGACGTACAGGACGGTCCAGGCACAGAACAGACACAGAACCAGCCACCACTGCAGACCTCCAGAGTCCTCGATCGCCGCAGAGCTGTTCAGAGTCTGTCTGTACCAGAAATAATCCACCGGAGAACTGCGCGCGCACTCCGGCTCCAGACCTGCGGAGAGACGCGCTCCCGTCACACACTCAGTACAGGATTACAGTCAGGTTAGATTAAATGACACCAACAGCATTGCCTTTCAGAGGTGGAGAAACTTACAGAGCTTTTCTTTAAAATGCATGCTTTATGTTTATAATAAGACCAGGGGCTAATTGCATAAACGTCGCCACCGTGTAGTTTGACCAACTAACAGTTACCAAAGAGTTCAATCCGACTTAGTTAAAAATAAAACAGATATACCTTTTCATAACTAAATAAAAAAAGTTATGACCCGTTTTTTTTTTTTTTTTTTTTATCTAAAAAGTTTATGCAACCTGCCCCAGGAACATTAATTAGGAATGTAAATTATTATTATTATTTTTAATTTAATTTATTTAAAATTTAATTATTTTTTGCTTTATAGAATTTAATAATTTTATATGTCCAGTATACATTTTAGTTTTGGTAAATTTATGTGCTTTTGTAATTGTTTTGTTCTACATTTCTATTTATTTGTATTTTTATTTCAGTTTTAGTAATTTTAGTATTTCAACTTAAACATTAATATTAGAAATGAAATCAGTTCATGTTTTCATCTAATGTTTATATTTGATTTTTATATATTAACATTTCTAAATAGTAACGATTAAGTTTTCCTCTAATATTTATCATTTAAAAATTTAATTTTTTCATCTATTTCCTTTATTATATATTGTTATATATTGATAGCAGATTTTAACTTAACTTTTAAAATTTAATTCTATTTAATCTTTTAATTTAATCAATCAACATTTCTAACATTTTAGAAGTTTATATGTCATTTATATTTTATTTTATATCAACATTTCCAAGTTTTCATGTAATGTTTTTTTAATTCAACATGTTTCTCATCTAATATATGTGTATCTATATCATCTCATTTTAACATTTACCATTTTTTTCTCTGTTGCTTTGATATTATTTCTGCTTTCCAATTTTAACATTTACATTAAAGATTTTAATCTGATATTTTATTTCACTTAAAGTCTTGATGAATGCATTAAATATGCATTGAACGACAACATCACAATATACTTTTAGAAATTATAATGCATTAAAACACATGACAAACAACAATGCATCCATATGCAACAAGGTATATTCAAATATTATCATGCATTTTAATGTTAGTCACATCAATTTATGAGAACATATGATGCATTATAACATGTATTATGAATAGCTTTAATAATGCATCATGCATAAAGCTTTAAAGTAAAGTGATACCTGTCCTGTTGGCGTTCACCGGACACTGACTCCAGGGTAAAGGTTCCTGCAGAGAGTTGAAGAAGTACCACATGACCCAGGCCATGATGGTGTTGTAGTACATGCCCACGATGAAGGAGGCCAGCATGGAGGCGATGCCTGCACAAACACACACATGTGAAGCTCTACACACACCAGACTCTGCAGGAACGGATGATCTGAACTCGTTCCTGCAGGAGTCAAGCTCGTTCCTCACACGTTTATGTCTTTGTGACTCACCGACGCCGGTCAGGTACGGGTTGATGGACCTCCAGACGCCAACGCTGCCCTTCCTCAGTCTCTGACCGATGGCAAACTCCAGATGCAGAAGAGGGACTCCCTCCAGAACCAGGAGAATCAGGAACGGGATCATGAACGCTCCTGGAGCGGCCGGCAGGAAACACTCGAATCAGACGCAAAACCATTGATCCATTTTCAGTGAGTTTGAGCTTTTACATACATTCTTGAATTTAGCAGGTGCTTTTTCCAAAGCAATCTACAACATTGCAATATTTAGTTTTAGTGACGTTTATGCACTTTTATCCAAAGGAGCCTAAAATAGAGAATTATTTATTTATTATTATTTTACATTTATGCATTTATTAGACACTTTAATCCAAAACAACCTACAATAGAGGTATTTATTTATTATTATTTTAATTCGACATTTATGCACTTATGCACAAAGCAGCTTAGAAATGTGTTTATTTATGCATGTAGTAGATGCATTTAATCAAAGCGACTCACATTTATTTAACCCTTTAAATATTGATATTTTACTCTTTTATCTGGTATTTACATTTATGCGTTTGGCAAGCTCTTTTATCCAACACAACTTAAATGTGCTCTAATAAGATTTGAATGCATTATAATAAAATTAGATACATTTATAATAATTATAGAGAATCCTCAAATTTGAGATTTTAAGTTTGTTTTTTTTCTTCTCAGAACGTTTCTTGGCTGTTTCCCCTCTCAGTTATTTAATGACCACAGGAATATTTAATCACTATACATTAACTTTATCACTCATTAACACAAATTACTCTAGTCACTGCTTACATAAACTGCTTAGACACACTATTTTTTATCCATTTTTTTCTTCAAAACTATTTTATAAGTCAATCTCATACAAATGTAAATTGGTCTAATTTGACATTAAAAAGCAAGTCTGACCATCCTCTAACTCCTTTTTTTTATTACAGTTATTGAAAGATTTTGTAACATTTATTTTAAGGTGTCCTCGTTAAATGCCCTTACTATTATAGACTAATAACAATTAATTATGCATAATCAAACTCTAATAGTAAGTACATAAAATCACTCCATACTTAAATCATGTATAATTACACTGTAAAAGGAAACTTTAAACTAAAAGGTAACCAAAGAGTTTTGGCATTAACAGGGATAATTCATAAGAGATTAATAATAGTTTTCCCTTAAAAATCATTTAAGCTGAAAAAAATTAAATGAAGTTATAGTTTATTTCCCTTCTTTGTACTTGTTTGATTTTTCAGTTCATTTATGCATCAAGCAGAAACTTTTATCCAAAACAACTTAATAATAGAGGTATTAATCAATCAATTGATTATTTTTATATTTCACATTAAAACACTCTGCAGATGCTTTCATCCGAAGCAGCTCAGACATGCATGTATTATTTCTCTCTCCGTTCCCTTCGTCCTTCTTCGACTCTTTGCACGTGTCTACAGGTTTGAGTCAGTGGTGTGTCTGTGTTCCTCACCTCCTCCGTGGCTCTGGCAGAGATACGGGAACCTCCAGACGTTCCCCAGCCCCACACAGAAGCCCACACAGGTCAGCATGTACTGGGCTTTGTTGTCCCACTGTGGACGATCTCCAGCCTCCTCCAGCTCCAGCTTCTCCAGCTCGGCGTGAGACGGGATCCGCTCGTCCAGACCCGGGTTCGGGAGCTTCAGCTTCAGCTTCATGTCTGATGTCTGGCAGGTTCTGTTCAGGACTGTGCTTCTCAGGGAAGTGCTAGAGATAGAGTGAGATGTGCTGATAGTAACGGGGATCTGGTTATTAAAGACCTTTAGTCCTCGCCCCTCGTCCCGGGACGTCTGAAGTGTTTTGTCAGCAAGATAGCGGCTGGATGACAGCCGGAGCTGTGCTGATGCTGGTTAATGTGTAATGTTCACTCACGCCTGGGTTACTTCAATCCATCCTGTCAGGAGGCTTCATTTAGTGCTGTTCACTGTCATTCAGAGAGCTTTCAGATAGCAGTTAGTGTTTCTGTCATCTTTAAGTTTTTAGTCTTAGTTTTATTTATTTCATTGCATCAAGCGAATCTAAACAACCGTAGCTAAAATAAAATAACATTTTAATCATTCTATTAATGTGTGAAACAGAAATGTTTTTGTATGCTCTGTCTGAAAATCAATCATGTTAATACGTTTACTTTATTCCTAGTGTTGTTTTAGTATCATCGATATACTGTTGTAGTTTTTATTCATATTTAGTTTAGTTAGTTTAGTTTTTTATTTTTATTTTTTTTAGTTTGTTTTATTTTAGTTAAAGTTTTAGTTATTTTGCTGTATGTTTGTATCATTTTTATTAGTATTTAAAATTTAAATAAATTGTAATCTAAATTTAAATGTTTATATAGTTTTTGTTTTTTTCTTAGTTATTTCAATACTTAAAGTTCAACTAAATGGGAATGAGAAAAGTTTTCTTGATAACTAGCTGAAATAAATTAAGCTTAATGTTTTTTATTCATTTGTTTGTAATATATTTATTTTTTAAGAAACAGTAATGTCTCAGTCTGAATTAATTAATCATGTAAATATATAAAATGTATTCCCATAAGACATGAGCCTTATCAACTCTGGTTGATGGACAGTAAAGCCCAAAAGGCTCTTCTTTCCAAAGACACCTAAGGACAGCAATTAAAAGTTATTTAAAGTTATTATTTAGATGCAGATCTCTTGTGTGCAGTCAGAGCAGTGAGTTTGTGAGCCATAGATATCTCCAGACTCTTGCTCTCATACTTTGAAATGCTTTCCCCAGCCTTTAAAGCAGTCAATTCCAGCTATTGCTTGATTTGGGGCGTTTCTGCCATTACTCTCCTCTACAGAAGGTGAAATTAATCTTCAATTGGATTTAAATCTGGAGACTGATTCAGGCAATCTAAGACTTACATTTCTTTGCCCTGATAAAGTCCTTGACTGAACTGATTCAAATTCTGGAAAAGGTCATTTTTTTTACAGCTTTCTTCTTATCTGACTGACTGTAACATACTTGATAAATTTATCTGTGCTGTGCTGCTTGGATTCCGGAGAATTCTTTAATTCTTATAGACCTCAGTGCAGTATTTGACACAAAAGATCACTCCATTTTATTAAATAGTTTAGAAAGAGTGGTTGGCATCCAGTGGGTTGTATTAAGCTGGTTTAAATCCATTAAAAACTTTATCTTAAAGGTTGAACATTCTCAGTTAATATTGGTAAGGATAATTCATCCTCAACATTAATCACATGTGGTGTCCCACAAGGTTCCGTTTTGAGTCCTCTTATTTTCTCTTTACACATGCTTCCTCTTGGCTCTGTCTTTCAGAAATATGATGTCTCTTATCACTGTTATGCTGATGATACACAATTTTATCTTCCTGTCAAGTCTAGCAATGGAAACTCTATCATAAATCTTATCGCCTGCCTGAAGGAAGTAAAAAGGTGGCTGTCCGAAAACATCCTAATGTTAGATTAAGACAAAACTGAAGCGGTTGTTTGGAACTTCATTGTGTGTCGCTAATATTGGAAACCAATTAGGCTCCCTATCTTTAACACTGCACAACAGAGTCAAGAACCTATGCGTTGTCTTTTATTGAGATTTATTAGTTGACAAGCAGATAAATTCTGTCATCAAAGGAAGCTTCTTTCATCTGCATATCCTTCGACAAATTAAAAGAGTTTCTCTCAAAGAAAGACCTAGAAGTAGTGATCCATGCAACTCTTACTTTTATTTGTTGTTGCTTTTGATATTATTTGTTTATAAATTGTAACTTGTTTTTAAATGTGCTTTATAAATAAATGTGAACTTGAACTTGGCCACCTCAATCACATAACCACAGATCTTTAATTGCGCTCTATTCTCTGGTCAAACCCGTTTAAAACACTGTAGCCTAATGTAATCTTTTAACTGTGCACATGTTTTACATGTTTTACACTTTTAACAAAACTTAATGTTTTAGGCAAGTCTGTTTTACACCTGCAATATGTCTATATGATGTCGCCTATCAAATATCAAATGGACGTCGATTAGATGTATTTAAGATGTTTATGCAAAACTTTTAGATGTTTGTACACAGCATACGTTTCCAGATCGAGTGATCTTTAACAGACATATTGCATACGTATATCTGGGGGAAAACAATATTGAAATAAAATCACAAATGCACAAATATAAATTAGTTTGCATAAAACTCAGTTTTCACTTGTATGTTAGTCTATAAGAGTTTGGCCTATTTAATATTAGGATTTTGTCAAGAATCCCTGACCATGGCTCCGCTCTGCTACATCAAGCCCCGCCCCCCCAGCACCCCCCAGATAAAATATGTTCCCGCAGCTATGCCAACAATTATGTTGTAAAATTTAGTGATGATACAGGCATAGCTTGTTATATAAAGACCAAGACATATCATTTTATCACTCAGAAATTGAACCGCTTAAATGAAACAACACACATTTTGAATCCAGAAATTTGAAATGCTACCATCAGTGCAGACTTCATAGGTTTAGGAATTTGTTAATTCCTTCAGCAATTAAGTCACTAAATAGTAGTAAGTGATTCTGTATTGAGGTTTCACTGAGATGTTGGTTTATGTGTTAAGTGTGGTGATGCAGTGGCTGTATTTGGAGCCCAAGACGAAATTCCCTCTGGGACAATAAAGTATACCTTACCATGCTTTACAGATGAGGATAAGTTTGAAACCATTTGAAGTTCCCTTTTATCTCCGCACTTTTGCTTTCCCATCACTTAGATAAAAGTTAATCTTTGTCTCATCTGTCCATAAAACTTCATTCCAAAACTCTACTGGCTTTTTCAAACTCTAATCTTGCCTTTCTATGTGTTAAACAGCTTATGAAAATTTTTGACATTCTGTAGTTTTGTCTCATATTCATCTTTTAATCATACAAATTTCTTGACTCCATAGCAAACAGAGCAATGTTATATATATATATATATATATATATATATATATATATATATATATATATATATATATATATATATATATATATATATCAGTGCTGCCAAACTATTAATCGTGATTAATCGCATCCAAAAGAAAAGTATTTGTTTACGTAATATATGTATGTGTACTGTTTATTTATTATGTGTATACAGTATATAAATACACACACATTTTTAAATATATACATGCATGTGTGTGTATTTATATATACATAAAACATATACACAGTACACACACATATAATGTAAACAAAAACTTATTTTGGATGCGATTAATCGCGATTAATCGTTTGACAGCACTAATATATGTGTGTGTGTATGTATATTTCTGTATTTCTATTATGTTATAGTTTTAAAAACTAAATGAAAATGAGAGTTGCTTTGGCAATTAGGTGAAATAAAATTACCTTGAATTTTTATGGTTTTAGTTATAGTTAACAATAATACCTCATATTCATGTTTATTTGTGTGAGTTTATTAAGTTTTAGAAACATTTGAGTACATCCAGGTTTTCTTTCTTTTTTGACTAAATATTAATAATGTAGGAATTATGAATGACATTCTAACTTATGCATAAAGTATTATGTTTCTGTTTTATATGTTTGAGTGTTATCAGCTCAGAGTGCATATCTTTACTGCTTCGTTAGATGCAAACATGGTGCACAATCAAAATTAGTTTATTATTAAACTGGCATTGTTAAGAAGAACACAGACACATTGTAAAAATACTTCTAATACACGTACAATAACAGTTTTAAGATAATTTGCATGTAAATATATATTATATTCACTATAAAGCACATATAATAACAGTATTTTATCAGAGATTAAGCACGGATACTCCCCTAAATACAGATGAAAATTATCTTCAGATACAGTAAGTGTTTTTTCACACATGAAAAAATTAATATATACAGTATATATATATATTTATATATGTGACGCTTGACCACAAAACCAGTCATAAGGGACAATTATTATTATTTTTTTTATAAATAATCTTTCTATTGATGTATGGTTTGTTAGAATAAAACAATATTTGTAAAAAAAATCTAAATATTGAGAAAATCATCTTTAAAGTTGTTTAAATGAATTCTTAGCAATGTATATTACTAATCAACAATTAAGTTTTGATATATTTACAGTAGGACATTTACTAAATATCTTCATGGAACATGATCTTTACTTAATATCCTGATTTTTGGCATAAAATAAAAATGTATAATTGTGACTCATACAATGTATTGTTGTCTATAACTATAAATATACGTCTGTGATACTGATGACTGCTTCTGTGGGTCATCTATATTGAATTCACTGTACATGAAGCCACCAGGAAAGGCATGTGGGTAAACAGCTGTTTTCTGGCTAATTATCATTTACAGAAATGTGTGTCGACTTCTTAATGTTTATTTATTTGTTTATCTTGGGCAGGTTCATTAATGCATATGAACTGCTTTGCATAAATACATAAAAACAACAGAAGAGTATGAAGAGCTGTCAGTGCAAATCAGATCTGTAAACGTCAGTTCTCTGTTCATAGATCTCTCCCTGATGCTGCAGGTCAGACTGGATCCCGTGTGTTAGTGGAGCGATCTGCTTGCACTGTCGAGCTCGTCAGGGATCTTTATTTTGTCAGATATGGAGTAGAGTGTCTCTGCTGATGTGTGTTTCTCTTCTTTGGCACAGCAGCGGTTTCTGATGAGTTTGTAGAGAGCGACCACAGGGATGACCAGCGCTGGAACACCTGACAGAATGAAGATGATGGCATAGATCCAGTTCGGATACGACTTCGTCTCCAGCGTGGGGAAATTCTCCTGGAGACAGTTATCATAAATATAATGAGGTGACAGCACATAATTAATTAATACTCATATTCCTTTATCAGTGACAATTTTATTATTTATTATCGCCGTATTTTATGTATTTATTCAGTGCTCATTTAATCATTCATCACCTTTATTCATATGTATTTATGTATTACTAACATTTTTATTAATTAATTTATTTATTTATTATTTGTATTTATTTCATTTATTTTTTTATTAATACTCAAATGTATTAATCTATTTACTTATTTGTGCATTACAAATTACAAAAGTATTTGTTATTTTTATATACATATATTTATATACGTGTGTGTGTGTGTGTGTGTGTGTGTGTTTTTAAACAAACAATTATTATAATGTTGTTGTTTTTTTCTTTAAATAGCTCAAATTATTGTTCATATTCTAGGTGTCATAACAGGAGTATTTTCAATCATGCAAATCTAATGGCCATTTCTCCAAATTTCCTACAGGGATAAAGGCAGCCATGCATGGGATGTGCGTACCGACTCCGGGTCCCAGGCGATGTAGGTCAGCTCTTTATTGACGGTGGTGACGAAATAGAAGAGAAAGATGAGCAGCACTATGAGCGGACTGACGAGTCTCCACGTGGCCTGCCAGAAGAAGTTGGGCTTGTGCCCGATCATGAACTTGATATCATCGTTGAATCTGCACCAAATCAACACACAAATATCAACAGGTCAGTTTCACCTCATGTTCTAGCAATAATCTGCTGTCAATTTACTTAATATCCTAATGATTTTTGGCATTAAAGAAAAATTGATAATTCTGACCTTGAACTGAAAAATGAGGCAAACAATCAATTAACAAAACATGTAGTAAATACAGTAAGTGAGTTTGAGATCAGTTTTAAAGAGACAGCACAAAGGTTTTGAGGAAGTTTGTTTCAGAGTTTTACACTGTCACTTCTTCCCGTGGAGTGCCTCAAGGATCTGTTATTAGTCCACTTTTGTTTTTAATCTACATGCTCTTTCTGGGTCAGATAGATGGAAAAAAAAAACAGGATTTAACAAGATGGTTGATATGGGGAATGTAGAATCAAATAGTACGGTAAGATTACGTATAATGGAGAAATGAACTATAACTCTCTCAAATATTCGTTTAAAAGTCAAGATAAGAGGAGGCAGAGGATTTGGGGCCAACTAACAGAATAAAAATTTTTTTTCAGTATTCAATTTTAAGTAATTTTGAGCCATGCATAATTTAAGATTACATAGGCAAAAAAGAAAAGGGAACAGTTGGGCTGTGCAGTAAAATAGATTTGTGTATCATCATCGTAACGATGTAAATTAAAGACCATTGCACTGCATGATCTCACCCAGAGGGAGCGTGTAGATTAAAAACAAAAGTGGACCAAGAACAGATCCTTGAGGGGCACTCCATAGGAAGAAGTGATGGTATGAGACTTGTTTATTATGAATTGTTTTCCCTTTTTTTCCCCAAAGATAATATGGTCAAATTCACTTTTTAGATATATAAATACAAGCATGTGTGTGTAAAGAATGTTGAATACATTAAAATAAATAGATTACTTTATTTATAATATATTTATCCTGATCTTTATTAAATCATAAAGTATTTTATTTCAAATCAAACATGAATATACATTTTAATATAAAAAAAACAAAAGCTTAATTAAAATCAGTTTTGGAAAGATTAGTTATACAATCATCACCTGTCGATCCCATAAATGTAGGCTACAGCAATCATCTCACAGAAGGCGATGATCAGCAAAGGAATGGATCCGGCAAAGCTGTCGAACAGAGACAGCCAATATTCACCTGAACCCTGAGCGAAGATTATGGCTAGACCAAACGAGACTAAACACACCAGACCTGAAACACACACACAGACCGAGACCTTCACACGTGATCATCAATGGAGACGGATAGATTTTAACTAGGGGTTATTTGACTTCTGATTTTTTAAAGTCAACTTTAATGTGATGAAAGTTGAGTCGAAGTTGACTAGTCGCTGATGATGTCATTAATGAACAAATAAGTCTGGAGCTGTGACAAGCCCCTTGTGCACAGACAATACGAGCTGTTGTCTGTAGTCTATATGTACGTTACAGTGCAGCAGCACATTCGATTACAACAGTGATTAATTTACTGTAAAAGGAGCTGTTTAGAATGTGCATTCTCCCGTTCAATTAATATATAGTAATATATTCACGCAATGTCTTGTGGAGCTTTCAGATTATACATTTATTTGTCATTTTAACTATTTGGAAACAAAGCGTAAATGTCCTTCAAAGATTTCTTCTCCTGTTGCGCCCTCTATTGGTCAAGCTACTAGTTGACGCAAGCTTAAACCGCCACTGCAGAGCATTGAAGTTGACTACTCGATTAGTCTGTGCAACCCTGTGAGGTGTACCTGTGTAGACCTCCTTTGGCCAGCTCTTCGGTAGGATGTTCAGGTCCTGCAGTGGCACCACGACTCCTTCGACACTGCCGAACATAGTGGATAATCCCAGACAGAAGAGCATGATGAAGAACAGCACCGACCACAGAGGAGAGATGGGCATCTTAGTGATGGCCTCGGTGAAGACGATGAAGGCCAGACCGGTTCCCTCAACTCCCTGTGTAGATAACAAGATTCTCTGAGGCCACATACACACTGCAGGTTTCGACAACCACATTCAGACAGCTGAATTTAGCTGCAGTGTGTAAGTGGCCTGAGAGAACTTAAGCACAGAATAACATGAGGAAACACAGACCTGACTGAGAAACGTCTGCATGTCGCAGGTCTTCAGCTGGAGCTCCTGAAAGACGGCTGGTGCTGTGCTGTTGAGATGCTGAAGAACGCTGTCGTAGTTGCTCTCCGTGATGTTTCCCTCCGGCAGATCAAACACGTTCATCAGCGTCAGGATGTTACTGTCAACAAAACACAGCACTGTGAACTTGAGCAGATTATCTTAAAAAAAGGAAAACATTGAAATTGCATATTTATTTATATATTTAGTTTCAACATATATTTATTCTTCATAACAATATATAAAAAATATATATTATTAAATATGCGTTTATATATATATATATATATATATATATATATATATATATATATATATATATATATATATATATATATATAAAATATAAGAAAAGTAAATATTATTAAATAATTTCAATAAAGAATAAATTATATTGATTTTCTGAATACAACATATTTATATATTTATATAATTTTTTTAAAATATATTTATTTTAATTCAATTAATAAATTAAAATGATATTAAATTAAATCAATCATTGTATTCTAGTTAAGGTTTATTAAATATATATATTTTTTATTTTAAGATACATTTAAGTTATTTAATAAATAATTGTATTGTTATGTATGATATATTTACTAATTTATATATTCTGAAACATAGACGTATATGAAATTGACTAATATTAATATATATATTAAGATATTTGTCACCTTTTGTTTAATATATTTCATTATTTATTATGTTTAAAGTATATAAAAAAACCTATGATAAATATCATCATATACATAAATATATTATTGAATATATACATTTATTTCACATTTATTCAATATATATATATATATATATATATATATATATATATATATATATATATATATATATATATATATATATATATATATATATAATTGAAAAATAAATGACAGTTGAAAGAATATATTTTTAATATTTATTAAATAAATATTTATAGATTTTTATATGTATATGATATATGTAGTGGAATATATAAAATGTTGAGCCGGAGACACTCACCCGTTGAGACAGTCGTCGAACCTCTCTGTGGCTCTGAAGCCGATGATGGAGTAAATCACGATGGCTGCGTATATAGACGTCAGGCCGTTTATTATGGAGATGATGACTGCATCCTGCTCGCAGTTATTACTGCAGACAGAAAGAGGAGCGTTTATTAAAATCCTTACACTGATCAAAGCTTCAGCAGCTGTGAAAGGCTGGAGTTACTGACTGGACTGAGTTGTAGCTGGAGAAGGAGATGAGTCCTCCAAACGCCAGAGAGAAGGAGTAAAACACCTGCGCTCCTGCGTCCAGCCACGTGCTTGGGTTCAGCAGCTCGTCCAGCTACACAAACACAGCGTCAGAGATGAGACGTTTACTTTGGAAATGTAACGGGTTACAGATTACAAGTTACTCTGAAAAAGTTACAGTATTTGCTAGATTTTAAACAGTTACATGTAACTAATTACATTTGATTACGTTTACTTTTGATTAACATTCCATTTTCATAAGTAGCTGTAATTTAATTACACATTTTATCTCAGTAACTATAACTGATTAAAGTTACATTTATTTTGTAATTAAATTGCGTAATTCCGTTACATGTAACTAGTTACTGTCATATATCATCATATATCATTATATTATTAGCAATTTCCTAATTGCATGACAAAAAGTTAGTAACATAATCAATTACATTACACATTTTAGGGTAGATTACTTTTAGATTACTTTTAACGTAACTAGTTTATCACATTGATTTACAGAAATTAGGATAATGTACCATAGTGATATTAAAATGCAAAAAATAAATATTCCATTTGTTGTTATTAACAACATAAATTGAACATGATGTCAAGGTTTTCCAAACTGGGGTTCCTGAGTTTAATGCATATTTAATAAATTAAGTCATAAAATGTTCAATTGAAATAAATAATATTAATTATATATTCAATGCATGTCCTGTAGGTAAACATTTTCAGAATGAAAAAGAATTAGGGAGAATCAGTAAATTATATCTCGTAATTCTGACTTTATAACTCACAATTTTGACTTTAAATCTCGTAATTGCGAGTTTATGTTTTATGTTTTATGTTTTATAACTCGCAATTCTAAGAACAAATAAAAGTCAGAATTGCGAGATATAAACTTGTAAATTATTGTATTATTGTAAAATTATTCTCGGAATTGCTAAATCTCGCAATTATGACTTTATAACCCACAATTTTGACTTTATATCTCGCAGTTGCAAAGATGTTTCAAGGGCATTATGATGAGGAGATGATGGAAGATTTCCTCTTTCTGAACATGCACAAGTTCTTTCTTCTCTGTGTAAAGTGAAGTCAGCTGGATGTGTTTGTGTCAGACTCACATCTGGTGTGAAGAGGAACTTGATTCCGCTGACAGAGCCTTTGAGCGTCAGTCCTCTGATCAGGAAGATGGTCAGAACCACGTACGGCAGCGTGGAGGTCACATACACGGCCTGACCACACACACACATCACAAACACTCAACACAGAGCCTGAAACATGCCCAGATCATGTGTACAAATTATATTTAGCCTAAAGACAAGGATTTTATTAAATTAATTTACATGACAATGACAATGACATATATATATATACATATATATATACAGTAAACAATGTGTTTATATTTTAAAAGTATTCTCATGTATTTATTTGAAATTAATTTAATTTACCAAATTGAATACATTAATAAAAAAATATATATTAAATGCAAATATCAAAATTAGATTAGACAGCAAGAAAGACTGAGAAATGCAGATAAGAAAAACTAAGAAACTTTTGTAAAGTAAGAGTTTGGTCAATGTGCTTCAATGACATGAAAACAATGTCACAATGTAACAACTTTTTAAGAACAGACTTCACTTTCTTCATTTCTTCCCTGTAACTTAATATTTTCTTTTGATTTTGGGATAAAATAAGAGATGTAATTTCCTGTTCTAAAAGTTGCATCCTATAGTTTACCAGAAAAGTGTCTGTTATCATCGAGGCCTTTACAGTCATTAGTCGCTGTGATATCTTTACAGCGGCCCAAATCTCGCTGCCCTTTGTGCTCTTTATATTATAGTGTTAAACACAAGCAGAGATTGTATCGCTTTCCTCCGATGTTTTATCTCGTCTTGGGTGTTTTTAACCATTACGTCAGTCTGTGCGCTAGCTAATGTTTCACCAGAACAGCCACACCCAGATCTCTGGCCTTGCATGGGTTAACCTTGGGTTATCTTGCTCCAGGTCATGCACTGCTCATATGTTACTGAGGGTTAGTAATTCATTTGGGCTAGGAAGGTTTCGAGATTCCACATTGTAAACCCTGGGTTAATGTTCGTGTATATTTACGAGGTTATTAACGCAGCTGCACGTGGACATGTTACTACGTCAACTCTCTAACAGTGACATGACAGATTTGATCTCACTGAGAGGCAGATGAGGGTCTGCACATGTTTTGGAGCGGTAAAAGAAAAGACCCCTAACTGGATTCATTATATTTTGGAGATGTACCTTCCCGGTGGTCTCGATGCCCCTCAGACAGCAAACCCACAGCAGCGTCCAGGCACAGAACAGACTCAGAACAATCCACCACTGCAGACCTCCAGAGTCCTCGATCACTGGCGTCGTGTTCAGCGTCTTTCTGTACCAGAAATAATCCACCGGAGAACTGCGCTCACATTCAGACACAAACCCTGTTAACACACACACACAGATGTGTAAGTACACCTGGATTTGTGCATTCATCATCTTAATGCACTCCGGCTAACCAATCAAGACTCGGGTCGCTTAACTGACATCATAAAAGGCTTTACATTGACAAAGCAGACATTTACACACAATACAATATCAAATAAATAACAGTAAAAAAAGGTAAAAACACAAATTAGTTTTATTTAGTGCTGTCAAATGAGTATTTGAGATTAATTGCATGCAAAATAAAATATTTCGTTTACATAATACATGTGTGTGTACTGTGTATATTTGTTATGTATATGTACATACACACGTTAGTCATGATTAACTGTTTGATAGCACTACATCAGCATGTTTACACTAATAGATTTTTCACTAAGAACATGCAGTTTGCATAGACATAACAAAAAGATTACTCAGTAGTTTTGTCTTGTTTTCCTTTGCAAAAAACCTAAATCAAGATACATTTATTTAAAAAGAAAACAACTAGGTCTTATAATGACTGAGTATTAAGTAAGACTTGTTTTCTTAGAAAAACATAAATCTAGATCAATATTTTTTCTTGATTTTAAGCATAGATGTAAGATATTAAGTCTTATTTGAAAAATATATTTTAAGATATTTTTACTGGACAACCAGATCAAATAGTGAATGAGAAATGCATTTTTAACTTTTAATTTGAATATTTTTTGTTTGTTTGTTTGTTTTGTGTGTAGTCAGGTTACTAAAGAGCCACATGAAGTGACGTCACAATGAACCTGTTTGTCTGTACCTGTCCGGTTTTCATTGATGGGACACTGACTCCAGGGTAAAGGATCCTGAAACGAATTGAAGAAGTACCACAAGACCCAGGCGATGATGGTGTTATAGTACATCCCCACCATGAAGGACACCAGCATGGAGGCGATGCCTGTGAGAGACAAGCACTTTCAATCACATCATTCATCAGAATCACAGATAGACTGTATGAAGCTCATACATTCAGAGTTTTAATACTGTGGGTCTGGAATGCATTACTCTTTTACCGGGATCAGGTCTTTATCAAGTAAAACCATTGTCTATTTTGAATTTTGTCTAATTTGCTTCAATAGCATGTGTTCTTTAGACTAGTAGAAAGAAAACATCCAATATACACATTTATTGTAAGTGTGTATTGCACTTTTTCTATTCATATATGTAGACTTCTATTACTTACGAATCTTCAAAAGTTTGTTTCTTCACTTTAGTAGCATGAACATACACCAAACTAAGTAGGTTTATTCCTATCTGTTTTTTGAGGGTTATATAATTTTTATTCCAAAAAACAATTAAAAATGCAATTCCTAAAACTGACTTTTCTGATTTATGGAGTAATCCAAAAGCCCCTCTTGAAAAACTCCAATATGTCAAAAACATCAAAAATGAATTATATGTTTTTTGTTCTGGTAATGTATGCAAATTAGTACATATTTATTTAGATATTGAACACAGTATTTCAGAAAACTTTTAAAACTAAATAAATGTATTATAATTAATCAACTTGGGCAAGTACGGTGAGATCTTTTGGTTAACACTTTTTACCATATTTATCTTTAATGTTTTGCCTTTATACCCACCTACGCCAACTAAATACGGGTTGATGGATCTCCAGACACCGACGCTGCCCTTTCTGAGTCTCTGTCCGATGGCAAACTCCAGATGAAGCAGCGGGATTCCCTCCAGAACCAGGAGAATCAGAAACGGGATCATAAATGCTCCTGGAAATGAGTGAGATCAGTTATTTTCAACAACACAAGCTCTTGTTTATTCATTTTTACAGCGCACAAATATAATTAAAACAGCATTTTAAATAGTTAACAGAAGTTTGAAAACATTGACGTCTCTAATGTTTCTCTTAAAGATCCTCTTGAGCAATAAGAATAGTATTAAATGAGTTTATAGTTGTCCTACAGTAAAAATATAGATAGCTAAAATAATTGTGCAGCAGCATCTGTTTGTGTCTGTAGATTTCAGTTACAATACATCTTTAAAAGCCATTTCCTCAAAAAAAATTTTTCCTGCACTTCAGCAGCATTCAACATGCACCAAAACTTACAGTTATTTCCATCTATATTCTGAAGGTTTTTACTGTGGGGTTTGTTCATATTTAATTAGCTGGTTTTACTATTGCACTTTAACTATTTGCGTTTGTGGATTTCAATTACAATACATTTCTTTAAAGAGTTTGTTTCTGCACTTCAGCAGCACTTGCATACACCAAACTTAACAGTTTAATTCTCATCTATATACTAAAGGTTTTTACTGTTGTTTTTTTCATATTTCATTCGCTGGTTTTATTATTGCACTTTATCTATTTGTGTCTATAGATTTCTATTACAAAATCTTTAAAGGACATTTTCCCCAAATTAGTTTTTCCTGTACTTCAGCAGCACTTGCATACACCAAAACTTACAGTTTAATTCCTATCTATATACTAAAGGTTTTTACTGTTGGGTTTGTTCATATTTCATTTGCTGGTATTTTTATAATTATTCTTAATCTATTTGCGTTTGGGGATTTCAGTTACAATAAATGTATTTAAAGAGTTTGTTTCTGCACTTCAGCAGCACTTGCATACACCAAACTTAACATTTTAATTCCGATCTATATACTAAAGGTTTTTGCTGTTGTTGTTTTTTCATATTTCATTCGCTGGTTTTATTATTGCACTTTATCTATTTGCGTCTATAGATTTCTATTACAAAATCTTTAAAGGCTATTTTCCCCAAATTAGTTTTTCCTGCACTTCAGCAGCACTTGCATACACCAAAACTTACAGTTTTATTCCTATCTATATTCTGAAGGTTTTTACTGTTGGATTAGTTCATATTTTATTCGCTGGTTTTATTATTGCACTTTATCTATTTGCGTCTATAGATTTCTATTACAAAAGCTTTAAAGGCCATTTTCCCCAAATTAGTTTTTCCTGCACTTCACCAGCACTTACATAGACCAAAACTTACAGTTTTGTTTCCATCTATATTCTGAAGGTTTTTACTGAGTGTTTTTTTTCATACATCATTCGCTGGTTTTATTATTGCACTTTATCTATTTGAACTGTAGATTTCCATTGTAATGCATTTCCTTAAAGAGTTTGTTTCTCCACTTCAGCAGCACTTACATACATCACACTTTACAGTTTTATTCCTATCTATATTCTGAAGGTTTTTAATGAGGGCTTTTTATTGAAGGTTTTTACTGAGATGGTTTTGCCTGGTTTTATTATTGCACTTTATCTGTTTGCGCCTATAGATTTCTATTACAATATATTTCCTTAAAGAGTTTATTTCTCCACTTCAGCAGCACTTACATACACCACACTTTACAGTTTTATTCTTATCTATATTCTGAAGGTTTTTACTGAGGGGTTTGTTTATATATCATTCACAATGATTTTATTACATTTTATTAAAAAAAATTAAACCATTAAATTGTAACATCAAATCAAACTCTAGAACCTAATTTAATTTTCTGTCCATAGTGCTATATTACATTCATTATTGCATATGCATATTGCATTGCATTTTTGCAGTGTCATACTGTAACAGCTGTTTTGGAAACAAAGTGTTATCAGCAAATATCAGCATCTTTATCTCAGAGTTTGACTCTCTTCTGTTATCATAAGATTCGAAAGTCCACATGATGATGGACTGAGGTGAAGGTGAAGGTGAGAGGGCACTTTAGGTAAACAAGAGGTATACACTTGATGCACATTTACTTCTCTGAAGAAACAGCTCTGTCACTTCGCGTTAGCTCACGTATGAAACGTATTACAATGCTCAGATGTTGCTCTTTCATAGCTCTTTGTTACTTTGTTTCATTGACGTGTTAGATGATTTTTCTAACAAATCCTCCGGAGAAATGAAAGTAGATATAAAATGAATGTGCAGCACCTCTTCATTTGATGAAAAATGTTTGATATCATGTTAAAATCATGTTAAAACTAAAACAGACTTTAGTTTCTATGCAAATCTGAGTACAGCTTGAGACATTGTTGAGATCTCTTCAGCAACTCCAGTCTTTATATTACGTTTTTCTGTGATGTTTTTAATGTTAATGTTTTCTTTGTTTTTGTGGGAAAATTTAAACACCAGAATGTGTGTACAAAATTACAATTATGATGTTTGCAGGGATTATTTTTGTATTTTGTTGTGTACCCTCTGAGGGTATTTACACTTAAGTTAATGCATATGAATATCAATTATGTTTATGCATTATGCAACTGAACACATGACTTGGAAAAAGTGCTTTTCTGCACTTAAAAAAAGTTTTTGAATAACAAAACTTACCTAAAATGCTGTTCATAACATTAATAATTAATGAAAAAAATATTTGTTAAATGCACTGTAAAAAAAAAAATAATAATAATTAAGGTGGAGTAAGTTCAATAAGAAAATACCACAACATTTAATATTCCACAATTTCAGTTACTTGCTGTGTCTTTTTAATTATCTGTCATATTTACGAGTAATTTCTAAGTGAAAATTGGAAAATATATTTTTAAGGCATTCCGGTTTTTTATTTATTTATGTTCTCATGTTTTGTAAATATCAATGTTAACATTTTACTCTTTTTAAGTTATTTTTATACTGCAGTGTGAATTATTATTATTTATTTTTTTGTTAATTGTATCGAATCCAATAGGGTCACTTTGATCCACACCATAAAAATCGTACATTTTCTGAATGGAAACTTCCATCCTGATTTAATAGCATAATAAATCTCACTGTCATTCACAGCGTCTGTTGTTCTGCTGATGTTGAATTAATGTTTAACTATAATCGTTTTAAGTGGCTGCTTTTAGCCCATTATAAGACTGTTTGGGGTTTTATGAGGGAGTTTATAGTGATCTTTATGTGCTTATATCACATGCGTATGAAAATAACACAGAATTACAATCACTTTTGTCTTCAATCTTAAAACACAGGTATTAATTGGTTGTATACTTTGATTATTCTATTTTGGACAAAACACTTTTAACTGATATATTTCCATAATTTACGTCTCTCTAAAAAATACGAAAAAGAACAGAAAATAGTGTAATGCATTGCTTCTAAATGAGCAAAATCATAAAACACTTTATTGGCACTCATACATTTCTGAATGTCATTATATTAGATATAAATCAAATTAAGTGTCATTTATAGTAAATAAGATGCACAAATACACTTTAATGTATTTGAATTTCAAAAAAAATAATCAACTTAATGTAGTGCATATTTGTCAGTCATACATAAATGAAACAGGTCAAATGTCTCTAATATAACTAATAAACTGAATTTGTTTTAAGTACACAATAAACAGGTTTATATATATTTATCATCAATAGATTCCACTGTTGTTTTGAATAATGCCAACTTTAACCATTTTGAGCTAAATCCATTTTTTTAAATGAACAAATTTATGCAGATTCTAAGCAGTTTGAATAGATGCACACTGCATTGGCATGCATTCTGAGTGCAGAAATATTACATTTCTGACAAATTTGCATCAAATTTATTGGTTTATGTTAAAACTGTTGCATGAATATTTTAAATGCACTTCAAATAGATGAAATGCGTGAGATCCTGCAGATGCAGACTGCTGGTCTGATGTTGTGAGTGTGTTGTCTGTGTTCCTCACCTCCTCCGTGGCTCTGGCAGAGATACGGGAACCTCCAGACGTTCCCCAGCCCCACACAGAAGCCCACACAGGTCAGCATGTACTGGGCTTTGTTGTCCCACTGTGGACGGTCTCCAGCCTCCTCCAGCTCCAGCTTCTCCAGCTCGGCGTGAGACGGGATCCGCTCGTCCAGACCCGGGTTCGGGAGCTTCAGTTTCAGCTTCATGTCTGCAGGGGTGAGTTTGTACACAGAGAGATGGAGAGATGGCAGGAGATGTCAATAAATACTGACTCCAACATGCACACGCTGACCTTTAGCACTGACATCTCCTCCCTTATCCACACACTCTCTCTCTATTCCTCCCTCACACACACACACACACACACACACACACAGAGAGAGAGAGAGAGAAATGTTCTTTGTCAGAATGACACATTACATTTATAAAATGTGCCAGTAAAGACATTTATAATGTAACAAAATATATATATTTCAAATAAATGCTGTTATTCTGAACTTTCTATTCAATTGTGAATCCTGAAAACTAAAATGCATCTCAGTTTCCACAAAAATATTGAGCAACACAACTGTGTTCAACATTGATAATAATCAGAGATGTTTCTCGAGCAGTAAATCGTCATAATATCATGATTTCTGAAGATCATGTGACACTGAAGACTGGAGGAATGATGCTGAAAATAATTTCAATAAAGATTCACACAGAAAACAGATGATTTACATTAGAATAATATTTCACTGTTTTTACTGTATTTTGTTCAAATCAATGCACCTTTAAAGTTTTGTATATCAGCAACGCTTTACAAAAACATTAACTTTGTTAATAATTATGCATTAGGTATCATTACATAACAGTTTTTACAGCATTCATTAATCCAGGTTAAAGATTAACTGGATTAAATATGTAATAATGAAATATAATCTTACTGTATTTCTATATATGTAAATAAATAAATCTTACTGACTGCGAACTTTGGTAGAATAAATAAGAATAAAAAAAAAATTAATATCATTGTATGTGTTTTGGGCTATTTAATAATAATAAAAAATAAATATATATATATATATATATATGTGTGTGTGTGTTTTGCAAATAACTATTATATAGACATACAGTATTTAAAAAAACAAAATGACAAATAATAAAAATGACAAAACACTGCAAAAGTACAAATATTTTAACTAAAATTAAAGCCAAATCAGAAATTATAAAAATAACATATATTAACAAAAACTATAATAGCTCATCAGTATTACTAAATAATACTGATTATAATAATAATAATAAAGAGAACCAAACAAGTAATGACGCTTTATTTCCTGTAATGGAAGATATATATTTTTCATATGACTCAGACTCAGTCGCTCTTTTATTTCTTCATCACTTGCCGTTGTGTTTTAATCAGAAGATCAGTGCTTCAGATCCACATCTGTTTGACTGACGAGTGTTAAAAGAGGAGTGAAGAGAGACTGTTGTGACAACAATTAAACTGATGCCTAATCGCTTTACGATGGGTCAAGAGTGTTTTATCTGACAGAAACTCCCTATAGCATCATAAATCCATCCCACAGCACAGTACTGAAGTCCAACACGCTGAATAATAAATGCATCGGTGATATGCTGAGATCTGAGATGTGATGAATGATTGATGGTGTTTGAACAGCTCAGCTTCAGATGAAGATGATCTCGAGCAACTTATTGACCCGTCCGAACGCTTGCATAAGAAGAGCTGCTGTTTGGCACATGAGCACGTCTCATCTGGTCAATCATTCGGGACTGACACTACATTAATTGTGGTTGTAATCATTTCTCTAACTGAGAGGAATGTCACGTTTGAGTCATGAAATAAGTGAGGCGTAACGTTATCACTGGATAAACACTGATGTGATGCTCTTATATAATACTCTTTCATTTATGATGACAGTACATGATCATGTTAAATGATGCTTACATGTTTGATTTGTAATAATTGTATTGCGTGAGCAGAAAGAGAGTGTGGAAAGAGACATGAAATATAGGAAATCAAAGAGACAATAAGCATTTATATAGTTTACAGTCATTATACAATGCAAAGAAAAAATTAAAAATCATCATTTTTAAAAAATATAATAAAAAAGATTATGATTTAATAATGTTTTGAAATTTATGAGTAAGAAAACAACTGTATAACTGTATATTTTGTGCAACTGTATATTGTTCAACAAACTTGTTTATCATTTGTACTTATGGAGGATTGAATTTGGTGAATTTCATTTATTTATTTACAATTATGTTTGGACCATTATTTTTTTATTTTATTTTATTTTTTTTACAGTTAGGAAATATATTTTACAATTAATTGTAATTAACTTATTGTTAATTAATTAATGTATTTATTTCTGCATTGTTAATACCAATGAAATAGCATGGAAATAATATAACAGTCCAAAAAAATAACTATAAAAGAAGCCATAATGAAGCTTCATCTTCTGTATGCGAGATAGAATTTATTTCTGGATTTGGCACAAATTACAATTTTTTTTTGTTTTTGTTTTTTGTTGTCAGAGTCATTTGTTTATTATTGTCATTGTGTTTTAATAATATAATTAATTTAGATACAACTGCTTGTCTTTTAAAACAAAACCTCAATTTTAATTAGTTTATAAGGAAACAAGTTTAGTATCTTAGGTCATTTTGCATCTCAGGTAAATCCTGGATTTCTGAATATTTAGACAAACATTTTATCTTGATCTTGATTTCAGTCCTGCAGAGTGTTGAGTTTATAAAAAAAAAGAAAAAAAAGTAAAATGTACTTAAAATGTACGTTTTTGGTCACATTTCTAAAGTAAAGGTTAAATATGGAAATTAAATTTAAATTATTTTTACATTGACTATCACTCTATACAGACAAATACAATCACACACAACAGACATTTCTTTATTTATTACACTATATACTGATACACTGAACATTCACTTTAATGTTATATGAGATGACTGGATGCTTTAAACTGATTTACTATTGAACTGCCAGCAACTGAACTGCAGCTCAAACTATTTAAAATATAGTGAATTAAGCTACAAACTCAGTCATAGTTGGTACAATGTTTCCATCTAACATGTACAATGCTAAAAAAAAACTAAAATAACACTTTGAAAACACGTAAGATCTCAATAGAGGAAAATATTATGGATATCTACTGTATACTGATATGAACTTGTGATGGATGAAACAGCTTTTCAAAACTAAGAATCAATTAAACGATTGCGTCGCAAAATGATTAATTGATTTGAAGAGCTCGAATTGGATTGTGTATCGTGAATCAGTTGATTCAGATCGCATTTTTGGAGCGGATTTGCGAATCGTTGGATTTAGATCGGCTCTTCGGAACGAGTTTATCAATCATTTGATGAAGATTGGCTCACGTTAGCGAGTTTATGAATCATTTGATTTAGATCGGCTCTTCAGAGTGAGTTTGTGAATCATTTATTTAGATCCGCATTTCGGAGCGAGTTTACGAATCAATTGATTTAGATCATCTCTTCGGAGCGAGTTTATCAATCATTTGATGCAGATCGACTCTTCGGAGCGAGTTTGCGAATCATTTATTTAGATCCGCATTTCTGGGTGAGTTTGCGAATCATTTGATTTAGATCCTCATTTCGGAGCGAGTTTACGAATCAATTGATTTAGATCATCTCTTCGGAGCGGGTTTGCAAATAATTTTATTTAGATCTGCACTTCGGAGCGAGTTTATGAACTATTTGATTTAGATCTGCACTTCGGAGTGAGTTTGCGAATCATTTGATTTAGATCCGCATTTCGGAGTGAGTTTACGAATCATTTATTTAGATCCGCATTTCGGAGCGAGTTTGCGAATCATTTGATTACAGTTTTTTACAGACGCTAGGACACATTTCTCAATACTTGATCACTTTGCAAATGTCTTCACACAGTGAGCACAACAGAAGTCTATGTGGGCCAGTGATGCACGGGTTGATCCAAAATGAGCGGTTACCTGCGGTTACCTGCGGTTACGAGTCATTCAAAAATATTTTTAATGATTTTTGGGTCGCGGTCGGTCAGGTCGTTTGAAATAAAAATGCCAATTAAACCTTTGTCATTTATATCGTACTAGACACAATTTTGAAATACATAGCTTTATTGTCTGAATTAACTGGTGAAGATGACGCACGAGCTCAGTCTGCACGAAGAGATGGAGCAAAGAAGACTGCATGGGGAGCAACAGCGCTGTTTTTGGTAAAACATGATTTTGATGACTTCTTTAAGTTTTGTTTTATAGAAATCATTTGATTTAGATCGGCTCTTCGAAGCGAGTTTATGAATTATTTGATTTAGATCTGCATTTTGGAGGGAGTTTGCGAATCATTTAATTTAGATCCGCATAAAATGCATGTCAAGAAGCGGGTCGGGGACAATATTTTCTTTTGCTTTTTTTGCGGCCCGAGCGGTCGGGTTAGTTGAAAACGTTGGTCGGGTGCGGGTTATTAATACATTGACCCGCGCATTACTGATGTGGGCTAAACTGAGGATCACTTATCATTGTGTAATGGCTACAAACACTACAGTATTTATGGTAGTGCTGTTTGGTAGGGAGAGTACGGTAGTTTACGTGTCCTTTATGGGATGGCACTAGCTTTGGAGTAATGGCAGGTGCATGCTGATTACCAGATGGGTGGTGGTGGTGATTTCTTTCTTGGAGACTGCAATGATGGTTTGTGCCAGCTTCGGAAAACAGTTGTCGTAGCTGTTGTTAGGTATGTGACCATGTTGGATGTAAGACTTTTTAACAGTGTGATATTGTGTATAATCATGTGTATTTAAATGTTTTGCTCAGATGGCAATGATGGTTTGTGGCAGAGTTGGAAAACTCTTGTCTAGCTGGTGCTCGGTCTGTGATGTATATATGGTTGAAGTGTGTGTTTGTTTTATATTGTGCTGTATTGGAATGTGTATTCATGTTATTTGATGTACGGTGTTTTTAAAAATTATTTTGAATGTTTTAGCACAATATGGAGGGTGTCTTTCTGGCTCTATTTTAGGAGCTGGCCTGTGTCACTGTTTTTAATTACTGTTTTTGTCTGGTGTAAAGTATTGCACATTTACACTTGATAATATTGGGAGAACCCTTATGGTATCAACTTGCTACCACCTAAGCCTATTTGTGTTTTAGAACTTTTGATGAGTTGTTAATACATTTTGGTTACTTGGATGATTTGATTGGATAAATGTATTGCTTGACATTGATAGTCTTTACAATTGCTTTGGCACAAAATGCATTCAATGACTAGATCTCTCAAAGTTCATGAATTATTTTCTCACTCAGACACAACAACTGACAAAACTCTTTGTACGTATGGGCCAATTTACACATGCTTACTGTTTTCAGAACTGTTAAACTTATGTTCAAAACAATAACATAAAATAAAACCTAATAAGACAGCAATTTGTTACATTTCTACAGTAATGTTTGAATAAAATATATTTTAAATCTTAAAATTAAATGCTATAAAAACAATTGGAATTTTGGATTTTGGAATTACTCAGTGCAAAAAAATTTAAATAAATAAACAACATAAAATATTGAGGAATTCTGCATCATGTCTGCTTCATTCCAGTAACATATATTGCAGTGAATTATAAACCGAGATATCTCCTTGTTTTACACAAGAAAACATCATATAATGATTCATGTTGTTAGTGTTTTTAGCTCATTGTTTTGTGACTGACAAAGTGTGTTTGTCGGCTGTCAACCTTTGCTAATGCTCTGGAAGAATGAGCTGATTTGAGACCTGAATGAAGTGTTTTGGTAGTTGTAGTGCATTTTGAATGTGAAATGAACTGCTTTGCCAAGCTGAAAGTCGGTTAGGAGAACTGTGTGAAGAGTTTTGCAAAAGTGACCTTGAAAAACTTCAAATGTGTGAGAAATGTGTCCTAGTGTCTGTAAAAAATGGTAAGATCCGCACTTCGGAGCAAGTTTGCGTATCAGTTGACGAAGATCGGCTGTTAAGATCTTAAGATCTAGTTTGACCAACTAGCAGTTGAATCAGTTTTACTTTTTCAATTAAAAAAACAACAACATACATTTTCATAGCTGAATTAAAATAGTTATGACCAATCTTGAAGAAAAAGACTAGTCTCAACAGTTAGATCACTTTTTAAGACTAGTCTAAACAGTTTCAGCTATCAGCCCCAGATCTAAAATGATTGTCCACAAATCACTATACAGATTCAGACGACTTTTGTATTTAGATCAAACCTTCGGTGTAGATTCACAAATCATTAGCTGTGGTTCACTAAAAACCTCAGAGGCATCAGATTCATCAAAATCTTGTCTTTAGGAAATGTTATTTTTCCACATGTACTGTATCTTCCTATTCTTTTCCCCTCTTCCACTGATGATTCAAATTCAGTTCAATTCTAATGAGCTGATGATCTGAATCAGGTGTTAACAGAGAGACACATGCAAAATATGCATCTGCTTTTCAGAGAGATGAGCTTTGTAGAAATCGAGGCGTTTCAGAAAGCGTGGCATAGAGGAGAAACAATCATGTACAGTATGTGGAAAAAAATGTGTTCTTTTAACCCTAAACTGCATAAACATTTCATTACAACAAACACACAAAATAATGTTCTCTGTGGCAGCATCACATGACCCCTTTAACAGAACTTTGAATAATTGCCATGTACTCATCTAGATCAAGTCTGAATAAAGAAAAGAGAGATTCAGAGCCAGTGAATATTTCTTTATGTGTGTGATATTCAGCAGGAAACACAAATGTTATTTTCTCCTATGAACTGTCAAACAATCCAAAGAAAGCACATTTAAAACAGAGAGAAAAGTCACTAACAAAATGAGATTAGGAACATTAAATCTGACTGAAATGTCTTTGTGTGGCTTTCCTCACAAGAGACCAAAACAGAAACCCTTTTCAGTTTTTATATCTTATATATTTATTGATTTATTTGCAGTGTACTTGAACTGAATACTTCAGGTCATGTTTAGAACATTATTGATGTGTTTGTTTCCTCTGCAGCTCATTAATGATAGAGAGAGACTGATAGCAGCCTGATCATGAGCAGAGATCACTTCCTGTCCTCACATGAGACAGATTCAGAGACACAGAGACATCGAGTCTGATCATCTGATGCTGATCTCAGCCTGTATGTGCCCTCCTTTGTCTGAAACTATTTTAGATTCATAAAATCATATTGTTTTTCTATACTTGCTGAATGCAATGACTGAAAACTCTTTTGGCCAATAGCATGCAGGCGCTGTAATAATCCACCAATCGTGGCGTGAGAAGGCGGGACCTACAGTGAACGATCAGAGCAATGTAAATAAAAGAAGCTATAATTAATTATGACTGTAGAGAGACCATCAATAAAGGAAAATAATACCAAAACCAGTCATTCTGGGGAAAGAGAGGACACAAGATCATCATTATTGATCAGTTTCAGTCCGATCGTGACGCTCTGCTGCTCTCTGCTGTGTGTATCCCACAATTCGGCTGATCAGAAGTTTATTTTAGCCTCATGTGAACAGTAGTGCATTTATCTGATATTAAGAGCTACGCATTTTTTAAATGGTCTGTAAATTAAATTCTGGTTCTGATTAATTCAGGTTAATATTAAAATTATTTGACATTTCAGAATAACTGAATTTCTCTGATATAGATTAATGGTCACATGACATGCAGCAAGCTGTGAACTGATTCAAAAGACTTTTCTTTTAAGATTTAGGATTTAAAACATTTAAATCGAATAAAGGACATAAAATCCATTGATGATAAATCCATGTTTTATTGTGGACATGATTCACACAAACTATATAGTTACAGATACCAGAATGTTTTTGGAGATATCATTAAACATACAATATATTAAATATTTTAAAATGTTTTTACAAATATATAAAAACTGCCCAAAATATATATTTGCTAAAAAAGATTTTAAAAAAAATATTTTCGTAAACGTTTTCTACCAATATATTCTGGCTACCAATATTCTGGCTACCAAAAATACGAAAAATCCAGCTAAATTTTCATTTTCCGTTTCTTAAACAAAACGAAAAAAAGAAAATTAAACCGTTTCTCATTTATCTTAATTTATTTTAAAATAGAAAATCAAATGACCAAAATATATACGGACCTGGGATGATCTGAATACTCTCAAAGTCCCCGCCCCAGGGTGATGACGTCACAGCCAGAGTAGTACGCCTGTCCCATGAGCCCCGGACAAAACAACACACACAGTCTGACACTGATAATCACAGAGAGTTCTACATATCATCTGAATCTAATGTTTTGCTACATTTTTATTTACGGTTAATAATCTCTGCTGCTGCTGTTACTCTCACAGTCACGAACAGCTTGAATCATCTGGACTTTTTGAGTCAAATATTTTGGCAATTTTTTTTAGCATTTTTATTTTATATTATTTCTTAACATATCAGACAAGATCTGCCTTCATTTTGCATGCATCTTATTTATTCTCGCTTATAAACTTTTTGTTGCTCTTTTTGTTGTTTTGTATCCTCATTTGTAAGTCGCTTTGGATAAAAGCATCTGCTAAATGAATAAATGTAAATGTAAACTTATCAAATTATGGCTTCGTTTACTTACATGAATATCGACATATTCAACTCAAATAAACACTTGTATGATGCAGAATTAGAATTAGAATTTAATTTGAGGTCCTGAAATACCCTGAACACTGCACAGAGGTTAAGATGACCATTGCTACAAAAATAAAATAATAACTGAAACTCATCCTATTTTGTTATACAGTTATAAATTATACAGTTACTGATGCTATGGAATGTGGGATTACTAACAGGCTATTAACAAAAATCTGTTTCTAAACCTCTTTTCTCTTTATTAAAACTTGATCTAGTAGCCTACATGACAGAATCAAATGCTTTGCAAATCCGCTCGAAAGACCTGATCTCAAATGATTCACTAAACGCGCTTCGGAGTCCCGATCTGAATCAAATGTTTTGCGAACTCGCTCCGAAGCCCCGATCAAATGATTCCCGAAACGTGCTTCGGACTCCCGATCTGAATCAAATGTTTTGTGAACTCGCTCCGAAGCTCCGATCAAATGATTCCCGAAACGTGCTTCGGACTCCCGATCTGAATCAAATGTTTGCGAACTCGCTCCAAAGCCCCGATCAAATGATTCCCGAAACGCGATTCGGAGTCCCGATCTGAATCAAATGTTTTGTGAACTCGCTCGGAATCCTAGATCTCAAGTTATTTTCCAGTGAATTGCGTAGTGTTCATTCGCTTGCCGAAAAATGGCGGAGACCAAAAGTATTCAGATGTGTATATTGTGCCTTTGTGTTCTAATTTCAAATATATATATATATATATATATATATATATATATATAAAACCTTATTTATAATTTCATAGTTTTCCCACCGACGAAACTAAAAAAAAGCGTTGAAACTGCGGCTATACGGTGAGAGGAGGAGGCGACAATAACTGTGAGGAAAGGTACTTTAGTGTGTGCTAAGCCCTTCACGGAGGATGAGGTCCGTGTCCAACCGGAGTACGGTCGATCTCGCACCGTGGGCTGTGCCTTCCAGGTTTGCGTGGAAAAGTTGCGGAGACGTTAAATCACGCGTCATAACGGGAGGTTTGTGGTGCAGAGCAGTAAATGTGGAGATGGTGCAGGAGCACGATTACAACAGCCGTCCAGTCCCAGGTGAGTGTAATGTGTTAACTAAAACAATAACTTATATTAAAAGCTTATCGGCAACTATATTACTCAAATATAGTATGTTTTATTTGTATTGTTAGATGTAACGTTATACATTTAATGTAACACATGGTAGCAGTTATGCTAACAGTCGAGCAGGTTAGTGAAGCGGTGTTTTTATACTTTTGCCATCACCCTTTTATTCTGCTCTCTTTCTGGCTCAAGTCACACAAAATTAACAAAGACATTTAAAGTTATCAATAAAATCCACAACAATGTAGGAAATACGAGCAGTCGGTGGTAATTGATGTTCTAAGTAACTGGTATATTATTGCATAAATGTGAGAGTAACTTTCCAAATTAATGAGTTGTTTTTATTAAAGTGTTATGTTTAACACAAAATAATACATGTATTGTTGTTTGCTTTATGTTAATTAAGTGCTCTTGCTGAGGCATGGGAAAAATAAAGGAGCTGGAAAAAACACCTGCTGGTGACATCATGCTTCTCTTCACCTGCTAGTATCTTGTCTGCTTTTTGATAAGCACATTTTGTTATCTTCTAGTAAGTTTAAGCGTTTGTTACCTTCTCAGCCAGGGTTTTAACCAACATTATACATATAATCTTTCACATACTTCTCAGTGTGCTTTTTTTGCTGAATTTAATGCTTAGATTTTAGGGGGGAAATTTAAGTCAGAAATGTTTTATAAAAATCTAACTCTTTACTTTTACTTATGATCTGCAATATCGTTTCAGATTCTCAACACATCAGAAATCACCAACCCCTCCTGACATATCTTTCCAGTTTGGGGTAGGTATGTTGCAACAATATAACATAAATAACAATAAAATGTAATTAATTGAAGCATGACTTATTGGGGTAACTGTTTTTTCTTGTAATTGAAACACTATAGAACTACATTCACTATAGAACAAGAACATCATTTTTTGGTAAATTCTTCATGCCTATTTTCTTCCTAGCAAAAAATGAATGTATATGCCAAAGTAGAATTCAACAACTTTAGCCGTGATCTCTGTGATCAGCTCATCATCTCTCCATACCCTCTCCACATGGAAGTCACCTCTTGTACTTGTCACAAGATCACACCAGGTTAACTAAGACAGGAACCATCAGCTGACCGTGGAATGCCGAGTGTGTGTTTCTTTCTCAGTTTTGCATGGTCCCCAATAAACTCAACATGGGATGCCTCTCAGATTTCTTTCACATCAGGGCACTTAACCTCTACCAGGCCACAGGGAGGTTCTTCATTTGGGTCCACCACTTTGCCATCTGCACCAAGGTGTGGAGCATCAGGGTGGATGATGAGACCAGATGGAAGAACGTTAACGTCAAAGGTCTCCTCATAGCAGTGAAGAACCTCTGGCTCAAGTTTGAATCCTCTACACATCGCTCTCTAGAGACCCCGACAGATGTTCACACACACTGTTTAATGCAAGATATAGATGCATTTAACCTGCAATTACAAATGCATAATGTTTGGATGTTTTAATCCCAAAATGTTGAATACTGATATTTGCAATGATAAAAGAAAGTGCTTTAAGAGGTGAAATTAAAAACACCGATATCTAGACAATCATGAATTGTAACATCACTTCCTTTAATGTTTTTACTATACAGTTGATATGGAATTTGTTTAAATGTTAAATTTTTGAAAAAAAAGTATTACATGTTTATATGAAATGCTTATACAAAATAAATATGTACAGTAGTTAACTTTAAAGTATATCTACATTTCTTGCTTTCATACATGGTCATATGAAAAGTGGTAGATTTCTGCCATTTACTGGAAAGCATTTAAAATTACAATTTTAAACAAAAGCACTATATGAACATTCTGAGTGATTTTATTACACTAATATACTATCAGACATCCCAATTTCTGTTTTGGTAAAGTCATTAAGTGTCATGTCATTTAGATGAATTAGAATTTAATTTAGGGTCCTGAAATACCCTGAACACTGCACAGAGGTTAAGATGACCATTATAAATAAAATAAAAATTGAAATTCATCCTATTTTGTTTTAATTTTCCCTTACTAAATTATACATTTACTGATGCTATGGACCGTGGGATTACTAACTAGTAGCCTACATGATAGAATCAAATGCTTTGCAAATCCGTTTGAAAGACTGATCTCAAATGATTCGCTAAACGCGCTTCGGAGTCCCGATCTGAATCAAATGTTTTGCGGACTCGCTCCGAATCCCCGATCAAACCATTCGCGAAACGCGATTCGGAGTCCCGATCTGAATCAAATGTTTTGCAAATCCGCTCCGAAATGTGCATCAATAGGAGACTCCTAGGTGGATCCGCCTTCAATTCGCCAAACCTGCTTGACGATCAGCTCTTCCTTCAGGCACAGTTGCGCTGAACCCTCTTTTGAGTAAGTATTGATTTATTGCGACATTCACAGCATTGGTTTTTAAATCATCTTGTATATTAATGATTGTAAGACGTTGTTTGATATTAGGACAACTTTAACGTTCACTGGTGATAATGGTTTAGCGCTAGCTTTGTATTATTATGTTTGCATTTTTGTAATTTTGGTCTCGTGTGTGTATATCTGCCTCTTTATAATGAAAATTAAGCTTCAGCATTTTAATCACTGTTTGAGTTGGTTCAGACCACAGGCCGCCTGTTTGAATTTCAAAAAGTGCAGGTTTATCTGCTAATGTTAGCTTGAAACCATCTAGCATTGTTAACATCACCGCTAATTTTACACAGTTTAACAACAAAACAGAACGCTAAGTAAACATTACTAGCTAAGTTACCCTTTTCATGTTGGTTTTGAGCGCTATGCAGCCCAGCTAACAAGGGAAACGGTTTTAAAACAGTATGGTTTATACTAGTGATGTGTCGTTCTTGAACGATTCGTTCATTTTGAACGAATCTTTAATGTGACTCGGGAAGAACGAGTCGTCTCGGGGAGTGATTCGTTCAGTGGCGCATGCGCATTATTCTATGGGTTCTGTTCTAGTAGTAGTAATTCACCTGTCATTCAATGCAGTCTTGAGCCGGAAAGAGAATTGATTAGTTCATAGTTCGAGTCTATCGGGTTTTTGACTCGTTCCTCAATCACGTGACAGCCCAATACGTTAAACCCAATGCAGCATGAGCCGGAAAGAGAATTGATTAGTTCATAGTTCGAGTCTATCGGGTTTTTGACTCGTTCCTCAATCACGTGACAGCCCAATACATTAAACCCAATGCAGCATGAGCCGGAAAGAGAATTGATTAGTTCATAGTTCGAGTCTATCGGGTTTTTGACTCGTTCCTCAATCACGTGACAGCCCAATACATTAAACCCAATGCAGCATGAGCCGGAAAGAGAATTGATTAGTTCATAGTTCGAGTCTATCGGGTTTTTGACTCGTTCCTCAATCACGTGACAGCCCAATACGTTAAACCCAATGCAATTTGAGCCGGAAAGAGAATTGATTAGTTCATCTCATGAGTCTTCGGGTCGAGTCGTTCCTTAATCACGTGACAGACCCATACGCTAAAACCATAGACACTGACAGTAAAAGAATGCAGATAATTGAATAGTTCATCTTTCGGTTCTTCGGGTTTTTCGTTCTTTTGTACTGTGTGACAACATTGGCTAGAGTAATTAGTTCATTTACAACTTTCCTTACAAAATGGGTGCGTAGTACTTATTTATTATTAGTATTATTTACTCTTACAGTAACGTGATGCATTTCTGGTTTCAAATTGTTGTTTTTAATTTCTGTCATGGTGGTACTTTTCCATAACACTGAATGTGGAAATAAAGAGTTGGTTATGCTTAAAATGTTGATCTTTTTTTCTGTCTGTTTGTTTTTGTTTAGTTGTGCAGTTATTAAATCAGATTGTCTGTGTAAACCATACTTTTGTAACATATGACACTTTATAAACATTAAAAACACTGTACATACTTTTGAATAGTTGTTTATTGTTTATTACAGAAAAGCTTTTTAGCAAAGAGGACAACTATTCCAAAATAAATTAAAATAATAAAAATGTAAATAATTAAAAATGAAATTAAAATGAAAAGATAATAAAGCCACAGGGTCTAATAACCTTAACAAATGAACTTTAAAAGTACAATATATAAAAAAAATAAAAACTAAATATTGCACAACAAGCTATTCCCAAAATAATTTTAAACCATTTGAATAAAAAATAAATGAAAATTAAGAGATACTAAAGCAATGGAGCCTTATAACAATAACAAATTACCTTTTAAAATCACAACAACAAAAATATTGCACAACAAGCTAGTCTTTTTCTAAATAAATAAAAATAAATAAGCTTTAAAATAAATAACACACTGTGGCTATATTTTTAGGACTTGCTTTAAGGCATGTTTACATTATTAAAAAAACAACAAGCTCCCTGACCTTGGATGGGCTGAGTCTGTGAGTTCTTCTATCTGAGATAATCTGCCCAGTTTTAGAAAAAAAAAATTCAGATGGCACGGATGTGGCCACAATGCAAAGTCTTGTCTTTGTGACTTCAGAAAGGCTTGTGTATACTGGTGAACATCTCCTCCACCAGGCCAGAGGGTCTGATGTGCGGGGTAAGAGTGGCTCTGCAAGGTTGGCCATCATAGCATCTGAGGTCTCAGAAGAGGTAGCAGAAGGCCTCAAACTTGCTACCCTTTCGTCAAAGTCTTCCCAAAACATGGCCCCTGCACTGGCAGTGAACCAGGATCTGAAACTCCTCACTCTGAGCTGGGTTAAAACTGTTAAAGCTGAAGTTATCATAACCTTAATGTCTTTAACATTTGTCTTTAACATTAATAATTCAAATTCAAAATGTTATTTGCTTTTAATGTATGTCATTATGTCCTTTTTTGAGCAATCTTCTTATACATATATTACACCAATATGTCAAGTCTGCCTAGGAAAAGCAATTATTATACCAGCAAACTCAAAATTGGAGTAAAAATGAACAAACTAGTCTATAAATACTTTTTATTGTAAGCTTGGATTATTATATTATTATATAGCCTAGTGTTTATTTACCGATAGACAGTCAAGAAGACAAATTAATCAAAATTTTATTTATAACAGGGTTTTATTTATTTATAAAATAATAACAAACCACAGATCCTCAACAAACAGTAACAAAAACACAGTGACAAATGTCAGAAATAGCGCATGGGGCTGTCACGTGATTAAGGAACGAGTCAAACTCGACCCGAAAGACTCATGAGATGAACTAATCAATTCTCTTTCCGGCTCGAGACCGCATTGGTTTCGCGTATGGGGCTGTCACGTGATTAAGGAACGAGTCAAACTCGACCCGAAAGACTCATGAGATGAACTAATCAATTCTCTTTCCGGCTCAAGACCGCGTTAGTTTTGCGTATGGGGCTGTCACGTGATTAAGGAACGAGTCAAACTCGACCCGATAGACTCATGAGATGAACTAATCAATTCTCTTTCCGGCTCAAGACCGCGTTAGTTTCGCGTATGGGTCTGTCACGTGATTAAGGAACGAGTCAAACTCGACCCGAAAGACTCATGAGATGAACTAATCAATTCTCTTTCCGGCTCAAGACCGCGTTAGTTTTGCGTATGGGGCTGTCACGTGATTAAGGAATGACTTAAACCTGAAGACTTCTTGTCAGATAAGAGGTGAGATGAGCTAATCACAGACTGAAGACCCAGGTAAAGAATGAGTATTTTTTTCTTTATCTCATAGCATTTTATTTTTGTATTGTTTGTCGTGTGATCATCTTTGCGTAAGTACTAGATGTGTTGGGGAGGTAGCACTTAATATTTTAATAACATTTTGCTAAAATGAACGAAATGAACGAAATGACTCGAAAAAAGATTCGTTCATTTTGCTGAACGAGACTCAAAAGTCCGAGTCGGTAAAATGATCCGAACTTCCCATCACTAGTTTATACAGCGATGGCTGCGGTTTCAGGACCCTGTTTGTTTAGTTTGCAGTCGCGTTACTTTGTATATAGCATCAATATTAATCTCAGTAGTATTTGTTTTTAAATGTGATTTTTGATTCAAAATGCATTAGAGGTTAATTACTAAGTGTACTTTGAGTCACAATTTTTAATTTAAACATGAATTGAAGACCCTTAAAAGTCTTAGTCCCTTGAATTATACAGTATATTGATTAACCTCCTTAAGGTGAATTAGCTCATTATCAGGTAAGTTAAAGTTGGAATCAGCATATGGAGTCACTAAATTACTGCCAATATTTTAAAAGTTGTTGAAAGACAAGACACAAGAATGATTCAAGAATGTTTATATATATATATATATATATATATATATATATATATATATATATATACAGGGCTCTCAAGTTTTGAACTGAGTTCAGAGTGAGATTTTGCCCGCGGTCGCGATGTCGGCAGGGGTTTGATGGGGACGGGTGTCTGATCTCATAAATGACACATATTCTTACAAATAAAATAATATTTATTTAATTCAGCATTTATTTGTGTGTGTGTGTGAGAGAGAGAGAGAGAAAAAATGGTCAGTGCTGTTTATAGTAGGTGTTGGTAGCTGGTTTTGAGGCCAGGGGTTGGTGGCTCCCATTTGAATCACTGTGGTTCCAGGCCAGCCATTTTTCACAGTTCCATCAAGTGCTAAACTGTTCCTGGTTTTGGTCTTGTTTAATCCCACCATGGAGAAAACCCTCTCAGCATAGGTATTTGAATGAGCAAGCACTAACACTAATGCAGCTATTTTAGAAAGCCTCCCTGCTTATGTCCCTCACACCTTGATGGACACAGGAGTTATCTTGTCTGCAGACTAAGCACCAGTAAAAAGAGCTGGTGGTTCCCATTGTGATGAATGGCGATCGGGTTGACCACTCCTTCTTAAAGGAACACCTACAGGTGGCTGCTCTACATAACCCTCTCTTTTTCCCTGTTTCCAGTGGGTTCTCCACTGTTTCCTCTATGGTCCTCCACAGTCTCTTCCATGCACCCATCCTCTTCTGGCACCCTAACTCCCTCCCCTACTGTATTCTCCACAGCCTCCTCCTCTGACCTAGCCACCTTTTTAGGGAGCTGGGCCCGCATTCATAAAGATTCTAAGAATCCTCTCAGAAAACTCTTAATTTAGCTTAAAAACTTTTACGTAGGAGTCTTAGCTTAAAAGCGATTCGGGACCGATCTGAGAGCAACTCTGAGTAAGGAAAAGACAAAAACGTTTATCTTAGTGAGGAGGCGGGGTTGAACCGGTTGCTATGTATGACACAATCTTTTGAAGACTCTGATTGGCTGGTTGTCCAAGAAGGAAAAAAATAGTGATTTTAAGTATAGGGTCTATTCTAATCCTCACTTTAAATTTACATGCGTAATTTTTCCTATTTGACCGTTCTCTCTCTCTCTCTCTCTCACACACACACACATACACACACACACACACACACACACACACACACACACACACACACATTATATGTGTGTATATGAATTCTATTTTTTTATTTACCATGCTTTTAATTTCCTATAAGGTATTTGATTGGCTTAGAATGATAAAAATTGTTCCACTCTTTCCAGTTACAGTGATTGCTGTCCTATGTAAGTGGCGGTTTGAGTGTTGGTTTTAATGTATCAAACATGGAATCAAAGCCAAGAAGAGCGAGAAAGCCAATCTGGACAGAGGAACAGTGTTTACTGTTAGCCCAGTTAGTGGATGAACACAAGGCCATTCTTAAAGGAAAATTCAGACACAGCAAGGGACAAGAAGCAGACATGGGACAAACTATTAACGGTTCATTCCCCCTGCTTGTGTTCACCTATAAGCCTGCTATATTCATAAATGCAGTTTTTTGAGCCTGCAAGGTGGGAACGTCCAGCGGAAACGAAATGAACTGTGACACAATAAGATGTTCTGAAAGTGCTGTAATTGTTTGTGTGATCACTCTGCTTACAGAAGGTTGTGACAGACCCAAATCATCACTATTGCATTGTTGCATGTTCCCAGTTGCCAAATATCGTAATGTAGTGATTACTTTAATTTATATATTAAATTATATTATATTAAATTATTATATAATCTATACCGTCTTATTAACTCATTGTCATCCATTGTCTGCAACACATTTCTTCTGCCTCTTCATCTTTCTGCCATTTTCTCCTCTGCTAAAGAAACTCTTAAGCCTCTTAAAAGTCCTCGTCTGTGCTCATAACAAATTTTACCTTAAGACCTCTTTTAAGGGATAAGATGCTTTCTGAATTAATTTTTTCTTTACTAGGATTTTTTTCTTTAATTTTAAAAGTAAACGCCCACATTTCTAAGAATTTTCTTAGAATTTTGTCACTAGGAGCTACTTTTTGCATTAAGATTCTTTATGAATACGGGCCCAGATCTTTTAGAACAAAGCATGAAAGATTGCTCCTTTGCCTCTTCCCTGACATCTTTGAAATAGACGAATGCAATAATCAATATTATACATTGGATAAAATATAATGAAATAGCCTAGGCAAAACGTTTTGAAAATGGGGACCAGGATGAGGTGCAGTAAAAATAAAAGGAAAGAAAAATTTTTTTTTTTTTAAACTATTATGGATACTGCCATACAAGTATTATGGATAGGCCTATTATAGAAGTCTCTTATATAAAACTGTCAGAGTAGCCCCGCATCCTCTTCAACGTGTAACTTTGGCAATAAAAAAATAATAGTGGGCTAATAATAGGCACAAAAGCTACGGCCGACCACGTATAATGGCCAAAATTGCGTGCGTGTCGGGGTCATAATAACCATCAGACCAAAACATATCTTAGACTGTTTTTAAAAAATGTTAAATTAATATATTGATAAAAAAAAACATATAGTGAAAATCTGTGTCATTGTCTTGACAAGTCTGTAACCGTAACGTTACCTACTTCAGCGAGCGTCTGGATCTGTGTTGCACACGAGCCTGTAAAAATCTTACCCGGATACAGCAATGCTATTTTCTGATTGGCTGATCGGTAGCTATATTTTTTTTATTCGATTAGCAGGTGCGTGTCAGGGCCTTCGGGGAACTCACTTGATTCCTCTACGTTACCTGTTTCACTGTTTAAAAAAATAGCGCCGCAACTTGGTGGGCGTTGTCCTCGTAATGTCTCTGCGTGAGAAATACAAGGTGTGGCGTGTGAGCGTGTGAACGGGTTGAAATGCGTGAGTCTCACGCCCAATGCGTGAGACTTGAGAGCCCTGTATATATAGTCATTTTTTCGACAACAGCACCAAAGTGAAGCCCTTTTCCATCAGTTGCTGCATGGATAGAATGGCTGTAGGCTTCAACTCTAGAGAAAGAGAGAGCGAGAGACAGAGAGAGATAAATAAGAAACATTTGTTTAACACATTCAACTACAGCTGAAACAACTAATCGATTAATATCGATTATTAAAATAGTTGTCAACTAATTTAGTCATCGATTAGTTGCTAAACAGATTTTATTTGCCATAAGCGGCTCATTTTGTGTATATTTTAAATCTGCGGTGACCAAAGTGTGGCAGTAATGAGCCACCGCAGGTTTTATTCAGCCAGTACAGCAGGAGAAGTAGCGAATAGCCAATCGCTGGCCTCGTTTTGTCACGTGTTTACTGAACTGCGTCTGTGCAGCGTTCAGCGAGATGGAGACAGACGGCAGTGGAGTAAGCTTGAAAAAGAAAAAGAAAAAAGCGGAAGATTAAACTAATCGAACGAAGTCATCAAGTGTGTGGGAGTACTTTACTTTGGGCCTTAAAAACAGAAGAGTAACCTGTAAACTCTGCACTACTGAACTGTTTAAAACTATTATTTGTGCAGATTCTCCTGTACATGTTTGCAAATGTTTAGTCGTAAGAGCTAATAACATTGCTTTTTAACAGTTAACATTTAAAGCTTTACAAACATGTTCTGTGATCAGTTTGTCGTTTACAAGTTCATAATTTAGTCTTGCAGCCTAATTATGACTGAATGAGAGAGTTAAATGTATTTGAAATACACTTTTTCCCTAAGTATTCACTGCTCTTTTTCACACAGCAGGTTTTTTTGTGTCAAATAGTTTTTTTTTCCTGGACAACCTTCTGATGGATTTTACTTTAAAACGTGAGTTCCATTCAGGTTTCATGCCACTGGCACTTTATTCAAAGGATTGTTTACAATTTCACACCATAAGCTATAAAGTGGTTTCCCAGGAAAAAAGTGTGTTTACAGGAAAAAAATTATAAAATGCAATGTACTGCAATTTTTAAATATAAGTACATAGATTAATTGTAAAAATAATCAACAGATTAATCGATTATCAAAATAATCGTTAGTTGCAGCCCTAGAACTTTCTTTAATGTTCCCATTATTGTGCTTCTATGCGTTATGGTCTATACAAACAAAGTTAAACAAAGTAATTTTTAAACACTATTTTGATTGAGGCAGACCAGCACAAACTGAATATTGTATATCACAAGGATTTCTGAAATAAGTAACAAAACACCTGAATAATATATTCAGAATCAAAATTAAAGTGGCTTCTGCATCATAAAAGCTGTTGTGTTGAGCCCTTAACAATGTTCCTTTCACAACTCAAGTATGAAAATTATCAACAATGTACAACATAACACAAAACATTTTGAAATAAATAAATGAAAGCAATCTGAATTATTCAGAATCAATTTCGAGAAACATACATATACACTCCTGAACAAAATCTTAAAGAGCCAGTAAGATGAAAATTCTAAGCTTCCTGTCACTGTTTATAAGTCCTGTACATTAGGTTTAAATCCATCCAAGGTTAAAAAACATTGTCATTTTGTCAAAATATCATTTTAAAATTACCTCAATTCTCAGAGATCCCCAAACGGTTCACGCGAAGCTGTTCAAAAGATTCAGTTTCCTTAAACCCCACCTTAGGGGCAGGTCAGAGGTCAGTTTCTCTCAAGACGGTAGGCGGAGCTTATTATGCAAAGTGTTCCTAGTGACGTACATAGAGATGGGCAAAAGATTTGAAATCTATAATGACTCGTTTCAGCGATTCAGAGTCGACTCCTTACTTTAGAAGCCAATAACTTTATAAATCGTGTACTTTTTGGTTTAATTACTTTGCACATTGTTTACACTGATGGACCGCTACATCATACACTGTAATACAGGTCATTTTTGATTTCCCATCTGTGTGGCTCTTTAAGACCAGGGGATGCTTGCACATTTTACACATTTCCCAATAGTGGATCATAACCGGGTTGTAAGTGCTGCTTCAAAATGCCAAAAGAAGAAACCGGATCAAGAGACAAAAAATAGAGAGTAGGCAATTTATTGAAAACTGCATTTAAAGTCAAACAGGCTGTTCATCGGCTGATCAAAAGTTTAAGACCATAGCCATAAAAAGGTCAAATCTGCACCAAAATATGGCTTTCATGTCATTATTTTTCAAGCAGTCATACTGTCTAGATCTCCTGATGGCAAAGGCAAAAAGCTTTCTCTCTTTGAACGTGGCAGGATTGTTGAGCTGCACAAGCAAGGTCTCACACAACACGCCATCGCTGACGAGGTTGGACTCAGTAAGACAGTCATTTTACATTTCTTAAAAAATCCTGAGAGTTATGGGACAAAGTCAAGTGGTAGAGCCAAAAATATTTCACCTGCACTGAGCCGCAGGAGCAGACGGGTCGTCCATGAAGACACAGGTCGATCCTCCACCCAAATTAAGGCCCTTACTGATGCTGACTGCAGCCCAATAACCATAAGACGTCATCTGCTAGAGAAGGCCTTCAAGAACAAAAAACATCTTCAACGGCCACGTCTCCTCCCACGACACAAATGTAACTTTACATTAGCCTAAAAAGTGCACGCATCTGTTTAGTTGTTGAATATACTTGATGCTGCTAAAAGGCACATCGTTAAAACACAAAATACGACTTCACATATCACACAGAAACGCATGTGGAAAACGTAATTAGAAGTAGCTACCAAATTAGTTTAAAATGCCTATCCATATACAGCTATGATTCGCGAATCCCAAACTGACTCAAATGATTCGCGATCCCCAAACTGATTCAAATGATTCGCGAACCCGCTCCGAACTCTCGATCGGACTCAAATGATTCACGAACCCGTCCGAACTCTCGAACTGACTCAAATGATTCGCGAACCCGTCCGAACTCTCGAACTGACTCAAATGATTCACGAACCCGTCCGAACTCTCGATCGGACTCAAATGATTCACGAACCCGTCCGAACTCTCGAACTGATTCAAATGATTCGCGAACCCGTCCGAACTCTCGAACTGACTCAAATGATTCGCGAACCCGTCCGAACTCTCGAACTGATTCAAATGATTCGCGAACCCGTCCGAACTCTCGAACTGACTCAAATGATTCGCGAACCCGTCCGAACTCTCGAACTGACTCAAATGATTCGCGAACCCGTCCGAACTCTCGAACTGATTCAAATGATTCACGAACCCGTCCGAACTCTCGAACTGACTCAAATGTTTCGCGAACCCGTCCGAACTCTCGAACTGATTCAAATGATTCGCGTGCCGCTCCGAACTCCCGAACTGACTCAAATGATTCGCGATCCCCAAACTGACTCAAATGATTCGCGAACCCCAAACTGACTTATGTTATGGTATTATTCATATTATACATATAATTTTATGCTATTATAAATCTATTATATCACATACCGGTATGTTATTGTACTGTTGTACTCGCTTTTCATATCATTCACTTTACTTTAAAGGGTTAGTTCGCCCCAAAAATGAAAATTGTCATTAATAACTCACCCTTATGCTGTTCCAAACATGTGAGGCCTCCGTTTATCTTCAGAACACAGTTTAAGATATTTTAGATTTAATCCGAGAGCTCTCAGTCCCTCCATTGAAGCTGTGTGTACGGTCTACTGTCCATGTCCAGAAAGGTAAGAAACACATCATCAAAGTAGTCCATGTGACATCAGAGGGTCCGGTAGAATATTCTGAAGCATCCAAAATACATTTTGGTCCAAAAATAGCAAATCAACGACTTTATTCAGCATTGTCTTCTCTTCCGTGTCTGTTGTGAGCGAGAGTTCAAAACAAAGCAGCTGGATTTCCGGTTTCCGTTTTTTTTTTAGTTATTTCTGCCCAGATTTTATTTTTGTCAGCATTTGTAATGCTTTGAAAATAGCTGGACTTTATTATTTTCCACCTCCTCTAAAAGAACTGCAATTTCATGCTTTGAAAAATGGCAAGAAGACATAAATAGGAAAAAATTAGCAAAATAAGCAATCCACAACAGTACATCACAGTTTTTCAAAACCCATCTTTTTTCAGTTGTGGTTAAGTAGCCTATCAATATTACATAAGAAATAGTATTTATCTGAAATTGTGAAATTATTGACATTGGGATCAGAAAAGAGCACATTTTTAACTCCGTGTGTGTATAATGTATTGCAGAACAAACAAATGATTCGTTATTACTCAACTCCTACATAAAGTCATTTCAAAAGCGTAATTCGAGTCGAAGAAAAGATAAAATAAAACCAAATTACTGTAGGTGGCGGTATGTGCTCATGTCTCCAGTCAGCCGTTAGATCGAAGAAGAAGAAGAACGACGGCTCAAATCAACGTAGTCTGAACTATTGATCTGCGACACAGGTACGATGGTTTTGGGAAACGCTCATGACTAGGTCGTTCGTTTTCATAACGATGCAATGACTTATGGTGGTTAATCTGCGAGCTACGTCGTTGTATGGGAAACGCACCCCAGAGCAAGTTTGCGAATCATTTGATTTAGATCCACACTTCGGAGCGGGTTTGGGTTTTACTTTTCTAATACAAATAAAAACAATCTACCTTTTTATAGTTGAATTAATAAAGTTATGATCAATTCAATTCAAGTTTATTTGTATAGCGCTTTTTACAATACAAATCGTTACAAAGTAACTTTACAGAAAATTATGTTTCTACAATATTTAGTAATAACTTCTAAGTGGTGACTGTCAGTTTGTGCACGTATGACAGGATTTGTAGAAAAATTTATACAAGTCCTAGTCAGCCAGATGATGAACATTATTAATATTATTAATAATGAATATATGATGCAGTCACACTTGTAGCAGTATTAGTTAGTTCTGTTGTTGATTCAGGGTTAGCATCATCTGGGGTCCTCTGAGGGTCAGCATCATCTCTTCTCAGGTGTTCTGGATCCAGACTGGAGCTTGTGGCAAAACATAAAAACAAATAGAGACATCATTAGCATCTTGAGGACAAAAAATTAGATTACTAACTTTTTAAGACTAGTCTAAACAGTTTCAGCTATCGGCCCCAGATCAGAAATGACTTTCCACAAATCATTATTCAGATTCAGACGACTTCTGTATTTCGATCAAACCTTCGGTGTAGATTCACAAATCATTAGCTGTGGTTCACTAAAAACCTCAAAGGCATCAGAGCTGAAGTGGAGAGAAAAAATCTTGTCTTTAGGAAATTGTATTTTTCCACATGTATCTTGCCATTCTTTTCCCGTCTTCCACTGATGATTCAAATTCAATTCAGTTCTAATGAGCTGATGATCTGAACCAGGGGCGTTCTTCGTTCAGTGCTTATTACATCCGAGATCAAATGACACTTCCAAGATGATATCATCGTGCTAATCATGATCCGGCTAATTGGGTTCTTCGAACACACCTGTTGTATTAGTATCATTTGCTTTAGATCGGCTCTTCGGAGCGAGTTTGTGTTTTACTTTTCTAATACAAATAAAATCAATCTACCTTTTTATAGGGTAGATTTTATCATTTGTATGGAGGATTGAATTTGGTGAATTTAATTTATTTACAATTATGTTTAGACCATAATTTTTTTTTCCCAGGTAGGAAATATATTGCAGTAATTTTTTGTTAATTAATGTATTTATTTTTGCATTGTTAATACCAATTAAATGACATGGAAATAATATTACAGTCCAAAAAAAAGCCATAATGAAGCTTCATTTTCTGTATACAAGCTATCATTTATTTCTGGATTTGGCATAAATGACTTAAGTAAAATAAACATAATTTTTCTTTTGCAAGTTTTTGGACATTTCTAAAGTAAAGGTTAAATATGGAAATTAAATTAAATTAAATCTATTGCAATTCTACTGCAATTAGGGAAGCTATGACATCTCTCGACCAATATCTTTATGTTGTTCTGCTGTTTTGTATTCATCTGCTTCTTCCATTTGCTCTTTTTACATTGACTATCACTCTATACAGACAAATACAATCACAAACAACAGACATTTCTTTATTTATTACACTATATACTGATGCACTGAACATTCACTTTAATGTTATATGAGATGACTGGATGCTTTAAACTGATTTACTATTGAACTGCCAGCAACTGAACTGCAGCTCAAACTATTTCAAATATAGTCAATTAAGCTACAAACTCAGTCATAGTTGGTACAATATTAATTTTAATGATATTCTGGTCGGGTAGGTTGAAATAAAGATGCCAATTAAACCTTTGTAATTTATATCGTACTAGACACAGTTTTGAAATACATAGCCTACACTTTATCGTCTGAATAACTGTTTCGAAGATGACGCACGAGCTCAGTCTGCACGAAGAGATGGAGGCAAGAGAAAGGTGAAGACTGGGGAGCAACGGCGCCGTTTCTGGTAAAACGTGATTTTGACGACTTCATTAGGTTTTGTTTTATACAAAACAAGTTTGAAAATTTACGTTTTGTATAAATTGTATCTTAATTTTGATCAATGCTAAACTGAGGATCACTTATCATTGTGTAATGGCTACAAACACTACAGTATTTATGGTAGTGCTGTTTGGTAGAGAGAGTACGGTAGTTTACGTGTCCTTTATGGGATGGCATTAGCTTTGGAGTAATGGCAGGTGCATGCTGATTACCAGATGGGTGGTGGTGGTGATTTCTGTCTTAGAGACTGCAATGATGGTTTGTGCCAGCTTCGGAAAACAGTTGTCGTAGCTGTTGTTTTAACAGTGTGATATTGTGTATAATAATGGTTTGTGGCAAAGTTGGAAAACTCTTGTCTAGCTGGTACTCGGTCTGTGATGTATATATGGTTGAAGTGTGTGTTTGATATTGCGCTGTATTGGAGTGTGTATTCATGTTATTTGATGTACGGTGTTTTTAGAAATGATTTTGAAATGTTTTAGCACAATAAGGAAGGTGTCTTTCTGGCTCTATTAGAAGAAGGTGATTGGTCACTGTCGATGTCCTGTTCAAGCCCCGCTCTGTTTGCGCACACACACACACACACACACACACACACACACACACCATGAAAACACAGACAGGAAGTTTAGTTTGGGCTAACTGAGGCTCCATGTGATGTTTCTCTCACTTGAACCCTGGAGTCAGGTCAGCACAGCGTCCCGTCTGCAGCCAGATGCATTATGGGTCGTGTGTGTGGAGACAGCATCTGAGCAGGAACTCAGAGATGGATGATGGACAATACGTTTCTGTCTGAAGTTTATGTGAAATAATACAGAGATAATGGACAGCAGGTCTGTCGTTAACTGCACACACACACCGTTACGACCCTGTGTTCTACTTGCTCGCCTGCAGGCGGCGGTGTTCTTCCAGGAGAGCTTGGGAGATCACACACCCCTGTTACCTCATCACCACTTAATTATGGAGAGGATAAAACCTTGGACTCAACCACTCCTCTTCACTTCGTCCAGGGGATCGACACCCTCTGGAGAAGTCATACCAGCCTTTTCTCCTCCCCATCAGGATTATGATTTTCCCCTTTTGATTTTGATCCCTAAACTTCGTTATATTTAGTTATTTGTGTTTTTGAAGACTAATAAAATCTTGCAAGTGATTTCTTCAGTGTACTTTACGTACGGTCGAAACGAGCTGGCCGTGACATAAATTGGGGGCTCGTCCAACGTAGGAAACGTTGGTAAGTATGGGCTGTATGCGACTGTTTTTGTGAATGGTTACCTTTTATAAATGAGAATCTTGGTGAGTTAGTGTTTCCAGCTGGATTGTGAATACAATCCTTCCAACGGAGCACTGTTTGTTGTTTTGTTTTCTTATTTTGCCTTTCTTTGTTTTTGGAGGTTATCCTGGGTGGAGATTAACTCTCTGTAGGGGGTACGCTTCCGGACCTTCAGTTTGACTGATTGTCGCAGAGCTCAGCGTTTAATGCCGCCCCGAGCCCGGTACATCTCTGAAGACCAGGTAGGATTTAGTTAGTGTTTTCTGAGTTAGGAGCTGGGGCCCGTTCTTCGTACGTCGCTAACTCAGTTAGCTGGATTTGATTGTTGATGATTTGGCGTGATCTTGGATCGTTTGGTTCTTCGAAGCTCTGGGCTGATCATGGTTTCGAGTATCGATACATATCCCCTTACATATACATATCCCCTTTTAAGACAACACATGAACGCGCAATTATCTCAGATAACTCAATCCAGCGATACTAATCATACACAACAGGTGTGTTCGAAGAACCCAATTAGCTGGATCATGATTAGCACGATGATATCATCCTGGATGTGTCACTTGATCTCGGATGTAACAAGCGACATACGAAGAACAGGCCCCTGGAGTTTTCTCATATTGTAAACGGTAAATCCATTCTACAAAAATAAATAAAAGTAAATCGTTGTGTTTGTGTGTATAGTGCTGTGTTTTGACTTGTGGGAAGTTTTTGTGAATGAGCATAGGTTGCGTAATACGGTGACGTAGTTTTTTGAAGTGGCTTATGAGAGTTGTAAACAGCGTCTCACGTGTTAGCTAGTAGTTTCGTTTGTGTTATTGTGCGTATACAAATACAAACAAAATGTCTTCGGTGATCGAAGATTTCTTTGCGTGTCCATCAGAAGCTTTGCTTGAGAGTTGTACAAAGGAGCAGTTAGTGCAAATCGCCGAACGCTTCAGTATCGATCTTACTTCTCAGGAAAAGAGGCTGAAGGAAACTATTGTGACTACTTTGAAGCGGTCACTTGTTGATAGAGGAGTTATAGAGGTAAGCACTGAGTTAATTACTCCCAGTGAATCGGTTGTGTCTACTCCTGCTGAGGTTTATAGTGAAGGTGAGACAAAATATCCAGAATTATCTTTGCACGAGAAGCAATTGTGTTTAGATGCCGCAAAAATTTGTGCTGAACGCAACGGTCGCGCTATGAAAGAACGAGCGGTAGAAAGATAATCTGAAGAGAGAAAATTAGATCATCAGTTAGCTATGCGAAGACTGGAGCTTGAGTTAGTGAAGGAACGAGAAGAGGACGTTTCAGATAAAAAAGTTGGAATTAGCAGCAAAGTCAGCTGAAGTCTCACAAGCGAATGTGCCTCCTGTTCTACAACAGCAAGTGAATGCAGGTGAACTTGTGTTTGACGTTCACAGAAATATGAGATTAGTGCCGCCATTTTCTGAAAAGGAAGTGGATAAATATTTCTATCACTTTGGACGTGTTGCTTTATCCGTGAAATGGCCGAAAAGCTTTTGGACTTTATTGTTACAGTGTGTGTTCACAGGTAAAGCTCAGGAAGTTTATTCTGCACTCTCACTGGAACAGAGTGGTGAGTATGAGGTTGTGAAATCTGCTGTGTTACATGCATATGAACTCGTGCCTGAGGCATATCATCAAAAATGTAGGAATTTGAGTAAAGCTGATGAATGTACTCATGTTGAATTTGCAAGAGCAAAAGATAAGTTATTTGATCGGTGGTGCACTTCAATGAAAGTTACAACTAAGGAGGAATTAAGAGAATTAGTGCTCTTAGAGGAGTTTAAACATTGTGTTCCTCATGCTGTAGCTACACATCTCACTGAACACAAGGTGAATACACTTTCTGAAGCTGCTATCATGGCTGATGAATTTGTGTTCATTCAGTTCAGTCGGTCTTAAAACCAACGATATGAGTACGTCTAAGTTTTGCTTTCAACCTAAGACAAAGTCTCCTGTGATGAGTAGGAATATTAGGGCGACAGTTGCTGAATATGCTAGTAAACCTGTACACTCACGAGACATGGTTTGCTTTTATTGTAAAAAGCCTGGTCATAAAATATCTGACTGTCTTATTCTCAAGAAGAAAGAGAGATTGTTGAATTGTTAGTTTCTACCTCACCATTCACTGTTGACACTCGTGATGAGAGAGCTCGTCATTTATCTAGTTCTAGTGATAAATCTGTTGATCAGTGTCTAACTTCCTCCGTTGATTTATTTATTTAAAAAGTTGAGTAAGTCTCAAATACAAATGCAACAACATGCTGACAGAAAAGCTAAGTTAAGGGAGTTTCAGGTGGGTGATGAAGTATTGGCTTTGCTGCCTCTACCTGTCAACCCATTTCAGGCTAAATTTACAGCTCCCTACAGTGTAGTTAAACGTCTTTCTGATAATAATTATGTGGTGAATACTCCTGACCGGAGGAAAAAAGTACAAGTCTGTCACAGTAACCTGTTGAAATTGTATATAGCTCCTGTTTGTTCTGTTACTGTTAATGTGGTAAACTCTTGTGACTTTTCAGAATCCTCTCCTCTCTTTTGCAGTACGAGGGGGGATTCTTTAGAGAATGCTGAGGAGTTTTCTTTCTCAAGGGAAAGTGGACGGGCGACTTAAAAACTCTGAGATTCTTCTTAACCTGTCCTCTCATCTTTCTTATTTGACAGAGAAAGGGAGGAGTGATGTCACTGAGTTGGTGATGTCATTTCCCTCTCTCTTCCTTGACGTTCCTGGTCGTACTTCTGTCATAGAACATGATATCTACGTAGAAACCTCGTGTCCAGTTAAACAGAACGCCTATCGAGTCAGTCCTTTTAAAAGGGATTTGCTGAAACAAGAGGTGAACTATCTGCTTGCTCATAATCTGGCTGAATCTAGTTTCAGTTCGTGGAGTTCTCCTTGTGTTTTAGTAAATAAACCCGATGGCTCATATCGATTCTGCACAGATTATCGAAAACTTAACTCCGTGACAAAGCCGGACTGTTTTCCTTTACCTCGAGTTGATGACTGCGTCGATCATGTTGGCTCTGCCTGTTACGTTAGCAAATTCGACCTCTTAAAGGGGTATTGGCAGGTGCCTTTGACTAGTCGTGCTAAGGATTTATCTGCCTATTATTATGGGCCTTTCCATCTCGAGATTAAACATATTAGAGGAAAAGATAAGGTAATAGCTGACACACTTCCTAGAGCGTAACATAATTTCCGTGTCCGTTCCTTTTTCTTTGCATCTCTAGGGCCCAGAGGTGTTGTAGAATGAAGAGAAGACGACGTTCCTTTGGATCAACAGAACTTTTAATGTGTTCGTTCTGGGTAGTGTTTAACTGTCTTTCCTTTGTTTTTGTTTTTAGATTTGTTGCCGAATCTTTATTTTAGGAGGGAGGTGTTACGACCCTGCGTTCTACTTGCTCGCCTGCAGGTGGCGGTGTTCTTCCAGGGAGATCGCACACCCCTGTTACCTGATCACCACTTAATTATGGAGAAGTCACTTGTTTTGCGAACCTTTATTTGTTTACAGTCCATACCAGCCTTTTCTCCTCCCCATCAGGATTATGATTTTTTTTTATTTTGATCCCTAGACTTCGCTATATTAAGTTATTTGTGTTTTTGAAGACTAATAAAATCTTGCAAGTCATTTCTTCGGTGTACTTGTATAGCTTGTGTACGTGTCACCTCCTGCAGCTGGTGTGTCGAGCGCAGAGGAACTCTGATGATGCAGCTGGAGAACGCCACAAACAGAGCGTGATGCTCCTGATCCAGCTCCAGACCCAACACCCTCCGCTCTCCGGGACACCTGCAACAACACGGTGAGCCTTAGACCAGATCAGCTGCGTGACAGGAAGTGCGAGCGCTGCTGCGGTGACGCTCACTGTGTGTGGTTGAACATGCTGATGTCCTCCAGCAGTCTGGAGCTGTTCTCTCGCGAGCTGATCAGGATCTTCAGCACACGGCCGTCTTCAGAGCCCAGAAACACAACACTGCTGTTCTGATGAGGACCAGCCGCTGTATCCACCACTATCTGAGTCAGCCTATACCTGCAGAGAGCAAACAACAGTGTGACAGAGTGTGTGTGTGTGTGTGTTTGTCTGTGTGTGAGTGTGTACGTGTGTCTGAGTGAGTGTGATTGTGTGTACGTGAGTGTGATCGTGTGTACGTGTGAGAGTGTACGTGTGTGTGTAAGTGTGTGTGTATGTCTGAGTGTGTCTGTGAGAGTGTGTCTGTCTGAGTGTGATTGTGTGTACGTGTGTGTGAGAGTGTGTGTGTGTGTCTGAGTGTGAGCGAGTGTCAGTGTGCGTGTGATTGTGTGTGTGTACGTGTGTGTGTGTGTGTCTGAGTGTGAGCGAGTGTGTGTATGTGAGTGTGTCTGAGTGTGATTGTGTGTGTGTGTGTGAGAGCGTGAGTGTGTGTGTGTGTCTGAGTGTACGAGTGTGTGTGTGTACGTGAGTGTGTGTGAGTGTGTGTGAGTGTGGTACCTGCTGGTGATCAGCGGTTGGCTGTTGATTGATGACACAGTCTCGTCCATCAGTGGATGTTTCTCAATGAATGAAAGCATAGAGTCTGGATGATGGAAATAGGCTGAACCTTCAGGTGCACATGAACCTGGACTGAACACACACACACACACACACACCACAGAACTAGTCTTTCTTTAGTTTACTTGTACAGTTATGATCAACTTTTAGTATTAGTTTATTTAAATCTTGGCAACTAGCCTGTGTGAGTGTGTTTTACCGTGGTTTGGGCACGTGTTCCTCAGGCACCGTTGTCCACACTGCATCACTCTTCTTCTGCTCCTTAAACTTCCCCTTAAACACTTGATCGATGTCATCCAGATAAAACCCGCACACCGCTGAGCCGGGAATGCTGGGACACACAGACACGGACTGATCAAGCATGTTTAATTTGGAATTTTTTTTAAACTGTATTTGCATCTCCACAGATATGAATTGATTTTCATGGTTCCGTTCTTAACTGAGTGTGAATGGGGCGTGAGCGTGCACCTGTTGTTCTGTGTGGTGAAGACCCCGAGCACAGCGGGCCGCTGGTTGATCTGCAGCACACTGGTGAGAGACTGCAGCACGTACAAGTAGAAGAAGGTGTCTCCAGGAACAGAGCAGTCCAGACGTGCCTTCACAAACGACGTCCACTGACCATGCAACACCCTTCTGGAGCCGCCCTTGTCGTTCTTACACACACGTGCCACACGGGAATACACCACCTACAGCACGAGGAGTCAGCACCAGCTGTTGGGATCTCACTGTATAACAGAACTGAGAGTCTGAATCTGTTACCCTCCCAGCGCCCGTGTGCTCCACCGCCGTCTCACTGAAGAACACATACACGTACTGGCCGTGCTCCACAGCATGCACGAAGTCAGGCTCTGAAGAGACAACAGTAAGTCAGTGCAATTCCAGCGTTTACATTTATCTGAGCTACAACACTCGTGATCTGAGGAAGCACCTCTGAGCCATTTGGGGTCGTGTCTGACGGTGCGCAGAAGGGGGAGCTCGTCTGTTCCCCAACTCCTGTAGATCAAAGCGTCACTCGCCTGGAAGTCCGCCACTGTGGCCGAATAGAAATGACCACCTGAGACACAGAGACGCAAGTTCAATGAAAGAGTCACTCAAACCCGTGTGTTTTTTAGCGTCATTACTGGTGGTGTGTTTCCGCATCTCACCTGCAAACAGTCCCACGCTGGAGTGGCCAGACTGGAAGGGACACAGGCCCTGACCCCACAGCTCCTGACCGACCTGCTCCAGCGAACTCAACTAAACACAGACAGCAGCAGCGTGAGAAACCCTGCATCAGCGTGAGGCTCAGATCTGTCGCTCACTCACTCTGTAGTTCCTGCAGACCGGCTTCAGAGCGTTCGTTCCACACACAAACAGAGTCTCGTTGTCACGCCGCACAAGAACCTTGATGTAGTTATAGCATTCATCCTGAAAAACAAGACAGTTGGGATGACTGAAAAGCGATCGTAAATGGTCTGAGGAGAGGGAAGTGAATATAAGCAGCTGAGCAGTGTTCCTTCTCATCTCAGATCTGCTCTGGAGACACTCACGCTGTTTCTTGCTCGTATGGCACACATCTCCAGGTTTGAAGATCTCCACGTCAGGATCTGAGAACACAGATCACCATGAGCTTTTCACACAAATTCTGTTTGTTATAATGGTTCAACTAAAGGGAACGATTCAATCAAAAAAATCTACAACAACAAAAAAAATGTATTACCTGAAATCATAAAATGTAACAGAGTTAATTTTCAGGCCACTATGAAATCCATTTGATGGTTTCTTTTATTTATTTTTTTAATGTTTTTTCATTTCCCTGGACTACGTTTTGATCAGTGATTTAATTTTAGTCATCTAATATCATGTATGATTAACTGAAATCATGAAAATTACACAATTTAACAACTTTTAGGGCCCTTGGAAATCCATTTTTTCCTTTAAATTCTGTTTTTTAATTCATTTTATCAGAATAATTCATAGTCATGTAAAGTATAATATTCAAAAAGCATGCCTAATCAACAGTGTGTGTGTGTGTGTGAGATTGTGTGCATGTGTGTGTACACACACTCACACACAAATATCATTTTAACTAATTCATTTTTATTATTAATCCACAGAAATGTTGTTTACCAAATGTATTACAGTAGCAATCACATTAAGGTATGAAATATTGATAATTTAATTAATCTTATGATAAAATCTAATTTAATACAAATGTATCCTTTCAATTGCAGGTTTATTTTTACAATTAAAACACAGATTCAGATTATTTTATTTAATGCCATGTCAGCAGTCAAAGCTATTTTTGTATTTCAAAAATACAAATATCATATAAATACAATAAAAAACAAAACAACACAGCAAGTCATATTATATAAGATTTTTTAAGTTAACAAATGATAAAAAAATCCAAAACCTTTTCAGGCATAATCTCATTAAATATGTCTTAAAACACAGAAGTTGAGATATTTTGTGTATGATGATTGTTATATGCATACCTGCTGTGGGATGATCTTATGGACTGCAGTAGTGAGATTGACAACATATATATGGTCTCTAAACAGAAGAAAGAGTCACAATGTCTTCTCCTGCAGTCTAATAGCAGCAGGTGTCTTTGTGAACAGACTGATCTTGGACTGAATACCTGGCAGCGATGTACAGCATGTGCTGAATCCGGATCATGCGCTGATAGTTCAGACCCAGACGCTCCGAGTCATTATTAAACACCAGACCCTGGAAACTGGGAGACTGCTGGGAATCTGTGGAGCAGAAGAAGCAGAATTAAACCAGCAGGTACAAATGCAAGCAGAGTTACCTGATGCTCTATGTTTATAGGAACAGACAGGATTCAGAGCTATTACAGTTCACAAAATACTAGAGATGTACCGATCGACTCACGTTTTAGATACAATTTCCACACAAGAAATTGAAACAAAAATGAATAAAACTATATAAACAACAAAAACCTGAAAGAACAAGACAGCGGAATAGCTATAATATATATATGAATAAACTTAATTACATTAAAATACATGAAAACAAACTATAATAGAATCTCAATTTTGCTAAAATAACACTGGCTGGAATACACTACATGACTTTTAAAATATGAACAGATTTTAAAACACCAGGCATCACTTTCTGACAACACTTTCAAAACTAAAAAGTTAAATAAAATTATTATTATTATTTTTAGGATCAATGAGTTTGAATGAGTTGGAACATTGTGGTCAAGTTTTGCATTATATGTCTTAAAACCCTATCAATAATAATAATAATCCTGCAGACGACTGATAACAAGAGCGATTCGATTCGTCTGCTCTCTATCCAACACACCTACTCACTGAGATCCTGTCAGTCATGTGACTCACCCTCCAGACGCTCCACACTGATTGGCTGCAGGTCGATGGGGAAGGGCGTGGCCACAGCGATGGCTGGGAGGAGCCAGGCTAAAGAGACCATCGCCATGACGACAGAGTCCCACCATGCCCTGTCAATCATCTGCACAGGAGAAAAAAAAAGAGACGGATGACATCACTGAGAAGATATTACAAGTTTTTGTCAGTTTGAGTTTGAGCACATTATAATCATTATAAGGCTTGGGTTAAGGTTGCCTATCTTCAAAAGCAGAAGAATAACATAAAAGGAATAGTTATAACACTTTCTGTATAGATTAATTCCTTTGTTTATCCATTCTATCTGATTATTAAACAGACTTCTATCCGTGTTTGACGATGACAGTAAATGAGGGAGAATGTGAGCTGTGTGCACTACAGAAATATTGGCCATTCAAATGATTCGCGATCACGCTACGAACTCTCCAACTGATTCAAATGATTCGCGATCCCGCTCCGAACTCTCGAACTGATTCAAATGATTCGCGATCCCGCTCCGAACTCTCGAACTGATTCAAATGATTCGCGATTCCACTCCGAACTCCCGAACTGATTCAAATGATTCGCGATCCCGCTCCGAACCATAGACAGTAAAAGAAATGGACACAGCGACCCCATTGGAACTCAATTGAGACAAGTGAAGCCCAGTTTTAGCGTTTTTTAGCACTTCCGTTTCTGACGCACAGACTCAAACGAAGCTTGACGATGTCAGCAACCTGTCTGACAGATGTAAATCTCCTAAGTGGCTGTGCGTGCAAACTGCCATCGTTAATCTTGCAGAGACGGCGAGCTTGAGCGGGGAGTTCTTTGGCGTGAGTGAGCAGGAGTAAGTATTCTGATTAATTATTTTGTATAGTATTTTAAAATGTAACGCCAGTACGCCATATTAAGTTAATTTGCTGCGAGCTTCTCCTCCTGTCTGTACGGTAATGCGACAGAGAGTCGAGTGGTTATGACGCAATCGTTAGCCTATTTTTTACAAAAACTGTTTATACGGGGCCATAATGTAACATAGAAGGTAATGGAGCCCTTTATACATTGTCGTGTATCTTTAGAAATAAATAATGGACAAACAGAGTCTTTAAACGCCTCAGATGTAAAGTTATTCGCTGTCAAAGTGACGCCAAAATGAATGGGAGTCAATGGGAATGCTAACACAAGTGAAGTTCTGCTAAAAGATGGCAGCCCCCACTCGACTTCAACTTCCGGTCGAGTTCCTTGCCCCTTGCTCCGAACTCTCGAACTGATTCAAATTATTCGCGATCCCACTGCGAACGCTCGGAACTCTCGCGCCGTCAAAATAAAAGTCCCACCTCGAACACATCAGCCAAGCTGAAAAACTATGCCAATATTTGAAAAATGGAAGATATCGGCCCATATATATTGTCGACCACTAGGCAAGGCAAGTTTATTTATATCGCACATTTCATACACAATGGTAATTCAAAGTGCTTTACATAAAAGAAAGTAAAATAATCATGAAGAAAAATAATAACAAAAATAAAACAAGCAATTTAAAAACTTTTAAAATGATTAAAACATTTACAAACAGTTAGAAAATGATTTTACATAAAAAAATAAAATAAAACAGTGAAAATATAGTGCAATCTGTTCGGACATTGCACAGTGCTCATTCAATAAATGCACAGCTAAACAGATGAGTTTTGAGTCTAGATTTAAATGTGACTAGTGTTTTAGCACATCTGATCTCTTCTGGAAGCTGATTCCAGCTGCGGGCAGCATAGTAACTAAAGGAGGACTCCCCTTGTTTTGTGTGAACCCTTGGTATTTCTAACTGACTCGATCCTAGTGATCTGAGTGCTCTGTTAGGTTTATATTCAGTGAACATATCTGAAATATATTTCGGTCCTAGGTCATTTAGTGACTTATATACGAGTAAAAGTACTTTAAAATCAATCCTAAATGTAACTGGAAGCCAGTGTAAGGACCTGAGGACTTGTGTGATATGCTCAGATCTTCTGGTTCTGGATGAGCTGCAGCTGTCTAATGGTCTTTTTGGGAAGGCCAGTGAGGAGCCCATTACAATAGTCCACCCTGCTGGTGATAAAGGCATGAACAAGTTTCTCCCAGTCTTGGCTGGAAACAAAACCTCTAAAATCATTACTCTTGGTAATATTTCTGTCGAGCTGGATGGAAACATTTGACAAACGAGTGTTTTTGAGCTCCTCTACAGGTGCTCAGAGCTCCAGGACATCGACCTTTCTGGTTTACAGAGCAACTTCTGCTAATGCTTCGGGTCAATGTCCTGCTGGACGACAGAAGTCCCAGCGCTCCTGCTATTTACAGCAGGCATTCCTGAAGCATTTACCAATTATATTAAAATGTACATTTTATAGCTTTTTATAGTTTGTATTCAGAAAAAGCTTCTCTCTAAACCAAACTGACCAGGAGGAATCAAAACCTGTTTTGTCATGTTTAAAATGCAAAGTTTCTATGACTAAAGTACGTCCTGGTCCAGCTGGCCTCACTGTTTATGTAATTTCATGAACTATACTCACTTTTTGGGTGTTTTTCTCCTGACTGGTGGTCTCTGGCTGATGTAGAGGCTGTTTTGGCAGATTTTCTGAGGGCAGATGGTCAGACATGAGCACAGGATTAATACATTTACTCTCCGTTTCCTCCTGAAACAACCGCAACAGTTTTCCTCCGTCTCTGAGTCGTGTTTCTGATAAATGTTTCTGTGAAATCTTTGTCTTTATCTGTGAACTGTTTCTGTGCGTCTGACGGTTTAACGGACGCAGTTTGAAAAGATTTTGAAACTCTTGTGGCGCGATTAATAACATCGTGCGGTCGCGTTCAATATAAGTAACATAAGTAGTTTTAAACGTCTATATCCAACAGATTCACCGCAAACTTACACAACAACGCAGAAACGTACCTGTATTGCTTCAAAAACCATCTGATTTAATATTTTCTGTGTTTTCTTCAAAACTGAGCGTCAGAGAGCACCGACCTCCTGGAGAATTCAGAATCAAGGTAATCTGGCTGAGGGAAAGGGGGCGGGGTCAAAGATACAAGAGACACGCCTCCCTCATGTGGATATGCGTGTTCAGGCCAATCAGAGACAGCAGGGCGGATTCTTTACTCCGCACATCCAATCAAAACAGATGTGGCGGATTATGGATTTTTTTTTTCTTATTAAAAATAGTGAAAGTAATTCACAACACTCATAGAAAAAAGGGTTAATTAGGGTTATATGTAGAACCATAGGGTTCTTTACTCAACTCCAAAGAACCTTTTATGCTAAAAAGGTTCTATAAGAAAGAACTTTTGGCACAAAGGTTCTTTAGGCTATTATTCATTAATATATTACATTATTCTGCAACATTTTTTATTTTTAATTAAATTATTGTTTTTAGTAATATCACATTTTAATCATGCTGTTTTTTGGAGAAAAACTGAAATGGCACTCTTCGTGTGATATTGATTAACTACATAAAATGATATAAATATATACATTTTCTAACCCCCATATCTAGAATTTTGTGATCATTCACATGCATTCATAAATGCATTTGAATACACCGAATAATGCAGTGAAAGAACGCACTCAAAATGCACACGTGCACTAGTATGACTTCATCATGTAACTTTACATTAGCCTAGATGCGTGCACTTTTTAAAAACAACATTGGGAACTAGCAGTTTCTGTAGATGAATACGGGAAACAATGGGAATTGCTCAAATATGAAATCAGAAAATATGCCATTAGTTTCAGCAAGGACTTAACTAAAAGAAAAAGAGCAAGAATAGAATTGTTAATCAAAGGTATCTCAGACATCATTCTAAATTCAACAGATAATGAACAATCTTTGCAGTTAGACTGCTTTCAAACAGAATTGGATGACATTTATAAGGAAAAAGCTAAAGGGGCATTCATACGATCAAGACTAAAATGGTTTGAAGAAGGAGAGAAAAACAGCAAATATTTCTTTGGCATTGAAAAAAAAAAATATGGAAAGAAGTTCGTTAACTAAACTAAAAGTAGGAAGTTCCATAACAGAAGATTATAATACTATATCCAAGTTTGTGTCCGTATATTATGCTAATCTTCACAAGATGGACATATGTACTGAGTCATCTGTTATTTTTAATTCACTTGTTGATGTCAAGAAAGCAAGCACCACCTTCAGAGAGGAATGTGATGAATTGTTATCTATCGAGGAAATAAAATGGGGAATAAAACATCTTAAACTCAACAAATCACCAGGAAATGATGGCCTTACAGGGGAATTTTACCAAGCATTTTTTGAAGAAACATCCAAATTTCTTTTGGCAGTATATAATGAAGCCTTGAGTGATGAAGAATAACCCCATTCAATGAAGCAAGGACTAATAACGTTAGTCCCAAAACCTAAGTTCTCAAAAGTATCAGGATTAAAACTAAACGTAAAAAAATTTGAAATTTGCCCCTAAAAAACAGCAGCCAGTCTGAAAAATGTAATATCCCGCTCAAAAACACTATAACTTTTCTTGGTATTAAAATATCAAGAAATCCTAGAGAAACTCTCATCTCTAGATGTTCCAAAATCCACTTGTTCCCAATTAGATCAAATTCTCTTCAAATTTATATGGAAGAATAAGCCTGACAAGGTTAAAAGGTCTGTTCTTTCAAACCCTCTGGCTGAAGGTGGTCTGAATGTACTGACATTTACTTCATTTAACCAAATTATAAAAATCAACTGGATTAAAAGATTCCTCAAGAGTCCAAACAGTGGAATATTATTCCAAATAGCTTATTTGAAACTATTGGTGGTCTAAACTTTCTATTGATATGTCCTTTTTCAGTAGGAAAACTCCCTGTGAAATTAAGCAATTTCCATAAACAAACCTTGTTATGTTGGAATCTTATCTTTAAACACAATTTCTCCCCTCACAACTGTATTCTTTGGAACAATGCATATATACTACACAAAAACAAAACACTCTTTCTGAATAATTGGTTTATAAGTAATCTGTATACAGTAAACAATCTGCTAAATACAAAAAATGAATCACCAGTATATTATTGTAAATAAAATCAAATAAGTTTTATTCAAAATTGTTCACAGATATTACCCTTCAAAAGCAAACATCTGTACTTTTTTTCCAACTGTGTGTAACTTTTGTACATTCTGTGGCTGTGAAGGAGAAACCATTGAGCATGTTTTTGTTGATTGTCTCCTTGTAGCTTCCTTTGGGTCCCATTTACAAAGATTTATTTCCCAAAAGATAAAATAGAATATTTCTCTAAGTAAATTTGAAATACTTCTTATAGTCACTAAGCCAAAGTTATCAGCCAATGAAAAATATATAATGAACTTAATTATTATTTTAGCTAAATATTATCTGCAGAAAATGATTTGGCAAATAAGCAAACCCTCCTTTTACTATTTCAGAATTACAGACCTTAAAAAATATTGGAACAGCATTGAAAATTAAAAAAAGAACAACAAATTAAACAAAACAATCAAATTATTTCGGATCTTTTCCTGTCTCTTATTTTGTTCACCTTGTTAAGATCAGATTTATGAAGCTGTATATTGATTCAATTCTGTTTACGTCTTAAAATTGTACATTGACAAAATGTTAATAAAATGTATTTTAAAAAAATAAAAATAAATGAAAACTCCCGAACTGACTCAAATGATTCGCGAACCCGCTACGAACTCCCGAACTGATTCTAATGATTCGCAATCACGCTCCGAACTCCCTAACTGACTCAAATGATTCGCGACCCCAAACTAACTCAAATGATTCGCGAACCCGCTACGAACTCCCGAAATGACTCTAATGATTCACGCTCCGAACTCCAAAACTGTCTCAAATGATTCGCGAACCCGCTTTGAACTCCCGAACTGATCCAAATGATTCGCGAACACCAAACTGACTCAAATAATTCGCAAACACCAAATTGACTCAAATGATTCGCGAACCCGCTCCGAACTCCCGAACTGACTCAAATGATTCACGCTCCGAACTCCCGAACTGACTCAAATGATTCACGCTCCGAACTCCCGAACTGACTAAAATGATTACACACTAGGGCTGGGCGATATGGCCTAAAAATAAAATCTCCGATTTTATTTTTTTTTTATTCGATTTCCGATTTTTTTCCGATTTTCCCCCCTACTTAAGGAAAGCAATAAGTACAAACAGCTGTTACTACACAGAACCGTTTGTTAACTGAGAAGATGTGCGAAAATGAAGTGGATTTGCGCATCTTCTCAGTTATGGCTCCTTGTAGTAACAGCTGCTCGGTGTGAAATCACGCACCTGAGGGAATTTACCGCCGATTAGAAAACCGGCTTTACTGACGAGATGCGCATTAACGATCGGCCGATCGTGATCGGAGCAGCCCTAATCAAAAGCAAGACAAATGTAACCCCCATTTTCATATTCGGCTGGTGCTGCTGCTTTTGACTGCGTGGGGTCTCTTGCTCCACGTCGGTCGCAGCAAACCCATACCAGTTCCAAACAACAGATGATTTTATTCCTTTCTTGGGAACAAACTTCCAACTCTCACCAGATATCCATGTTGTCGCTTGCTGTTTCGTGTGTGCTATGATGTTGTTGTTGTTGTCGCTTGCCATACTGCCATGTGAAACTAACGCTACAGAAGCTCCGGGGAGCCAAAAATGTGCCATTACACAAAAACTCGATTTACTTATTTTTTAAATCGCCTGTAACAAAAACATTCGAATTAATTCATTCAATCGATTTTTCGCCCAGGCCTATTACACACACACACACACACACATACGTTGTTGTACTCGTAACACACACACACACTCAGTAGCATTAAAGCGTGTCACAATAATAATAATCCTCATTTGATGGTAAAGACATCATCCCTCCATCTGCTCTTTATTCCCACATCCTGCTTCAGGCCTATCGTGACCTCACAGACACAAATACCTCTAGGGTTCAGAGTCCTTGAATATTTATTCCAAACGTGGTTTTTCTTCCATTTTCTACAAGCAACTGAGCAGTAACACACTCCAAGTAAAGATTTTGGATTTTTTTAGTCTCAGTGGAGTGGAAATTTGAATTTTGAAATGTACAGTTTTTATTACAATCCACTCTTATCTCAAAAGGAAAAAGTCAGTATCAATACTTGCATTCTGTTCTGTAAATATGCAGTGAAGATCATGCATGTTTATGTATTTATGAGTGTGTGTGTGTGTGTGTGTGTGTGTGTGTGTGTGTGTGTGTGTGTGTGTATGTGTGTGTGTGTTGCCCTCTACAGGACACACACCAAGCAAAACTATTTCATTAATATTGCATAAGGAAAAAAAAAAAGAAAGACAAAAAAAATCATTGGATGATGGCACTGAATGCCAAGACTGAGGGTTTGATTTCCATGAAATACATTAAACTTAATAAAACAAATGCTTTGTATGTAATGCAAGTGTCTTTTGATAAAAGCATCTGCTAAAGGCATGAATGTAAACCACATATAGTATATAATAATCTAAATATGCCATTAGAAGCTGTATGCGCATTATGAATTATGTAATCAAATTACTTTTTTCAAGTCACTGGTAAAGCAACGCAATACTTTTACATTTTACTACTCAGAACTTCCCAGTAACCACATAACAACTACTCAGAACACCCCAGCAACTGCATAGCAACTACTCAGAACACCCAGCCACCACATAGTAAATACTCAGAACACCTAGCAACCGCATATCAACTACCCAGAACACCCAGCAACCGCATAGCAACTACTTTCAACAACCTGGCAACCGTTCATTAAATTGAACAAATTATATTCCAGATCACTTCAATCTGAATTCACCTGGCAACCACATAGCAACTACTCGGAACACCCCAGCAACCGCATAGCAACTACTCAGAACACCCCAGCAACCACATAGCAACTACTTTAGAACACCTAGCAACCACATAGCAACTACTCAGAACACCCCAGCAACCACATAGCAACTACTTTAGGACACCCCAGCAACAACAAAACAACTTCTCAGAACACCACAGCAACCGCATAGCAACTACTCAGAACATCCAAGCAACCGCATAGCAACTACTTTAAAACACCCAGCAACCACATAGCAACTATTCAGAACACTTAGCAACCGCATAGCAACTACCCAGAACACCCAGCAATCACATAGCAACTACTCAGAACACCCCAGCAACCGCATAGCAACTACTTTCAACAACCTGGCAACCGTTCATTAAATTGAACAAATTATATTCCAGATCACTTCAATCTGAATTCACCTGGCAACCACATAGCAACTATTCAGAACACCCCAGCAACCGCATAGCAACTACTCAGAACACCCCAGCAACCGCATAGCAACTACTTTCAACAACCTGGCAACCGTTCATTAAATTGAACAAATTATATTCCAGATCACTTCAATCTGAATTCACCTGGCAACCGCATAGCAACTACTCAGAACACCCCAGCAACCGCATAGCAACTACTTTCAACAACCTGGCAACCGTTCATTAAATTGAACAAATTATATTCCAGATCACTTCAATCTGAATTCACCTGGCAACCACATAGCAACTACTCAGAACACCCCAGCAACCGCATAGCAACTACTCAGAACACCCCAGCAACCACATAGCATCTACTCAGAACACCCGCAGCAACCACATAGCAACTACATTAGAACACCTAGCAACCACATAGCATCTACTCAGAACACCCGCAGCAACCACATAGCAACTACATTAGAACACCTAGCAACCACATAGCAACTACTCAGAACACCCCAGCAACCACATAGCAACTACTTTAGGACACCCCAGCAACCACATAACAACTACTCAGAACACCTAGCAACTGCATAGAAACTACTCAGAACATCCAAGCAACCGCATAGCAACTACTTTCAACAACCTGGCAACCGTTCATTAAATTGAACAAATTATATTCCAGATCACTTCAATCTGAATTCACCTGGCAACCACATAGCAACTATTCAGAACACCCCAGCAACCGCATAGCAACTACTCAGAACACCCCAGCAACCGCATAGCAACTACTTTCAACAACCTGGCAACCGTTCATTAAATTGAACAAATTATATTCCAGATCACTTCAATCTGAATTCACCTGGCAACCGCATAGCAACTACTCAGAACACCCCAGCAACCGCATAGCAACTACTTTCAACAACCTGGCAACCGTTCATTAAATTGAACAAATTATATTCCAGATCACTTCAATCTGAATTCACCTGGCAACCACATAGCAACTACTCAGAACACCCCAGCAACCGCATAGCATCTACTCAGAACACCCGCAGCAACCACATAGCATCTACTCAGAACACCCGCAGCAACCACATAGCAACTACATTAGAACACCTAGCAACCACATAGCATCTACTCAGAACACCCGCAGCAACCACATAGCAACTACATTAGAACACCTAGCAACCACATAGCAACTACTCAGAACACCCCAGCAACCACATAGCAACTACTTTAGGACACCCCAGCAACCACATAACAACTACTCAGAACACCTAGCAACTGCATAGAAACTACTCAGAACATCCAAGCAACCGCATAGCAACTACTTTCAACAACCTGGCAACCGTTCATTAAATTGAACAAATTATATTCCAGATCACTTCAATCTGAATTCACCTGGCAACCACATAGCAACTATTCAGAACACCCCAGCAACCGCATAGCAACTACTCAGAACACCCCAGCAACCGCATAGCAACTACTTTCAACAACCTGGCAACCGTTCATTAAATTGAACAAATTATATTCCAGATCACTTCAATCTGAATTCACCTGGCAACCGCATAGCAACTACTCAGAACACCCCAGCAACCGCATAGCAACTACTTTCAACAACCTGGCAACCGTTCATTAAATTGAACAAATTATATTCCAGATCACTTCAATCTGAATTCACCTGGCAACCACATAGCAACTACTCAGAACACCCCAGCAACCGCATAGCATCTACTCAGAACACCCGCAGCAACCACATAGCATCTACTCAGAACACCCGCAGCAACCACATAGCAACTACATTAGAACACCTAGCAACCACATAGCATCTACTCAGAACACCCGCAGCAACCACATAGCAACTACATTAGAACACCTAGCAACCACATAGCAACTACTCAGAACACCCCAGCAACCACATAGCAACTACTTTAGGACACCCCAGCAACCACATAACAACTACTCAGAACACCTAGCAACTGCATAGAAACTACTCAGAACATCCAAGCAACCACATAGCAACTACTTTAAAACACCCAGCAACCGCATAGCAACTACTTTCAACAACCTGGCAACCGTTCATTAAATTGAACAAATTACGTTCCAGATCACTTCAATCTGAATTCAGTTCTGTTTGTTGAGTGTGAATCAGGAAGAATGACTGAGATACAGACTGATCAGATCATGTGATCCAGAGAGACTCGGATGAAAACAGTCTGCTTTGACTTTCGACTGCAAACTGAGAGCTTTCCATTTAACCACATTGTTGATGCACACGTGTTGTTTGATGCTGATGCTGATATGTTTACACATAATATCTTTAGCATATTTTTTGTTCTTATTCACACATTATTTCAACACTCATGAAACGTCTCTGGAGAGGGAGGTTGGAGTCTGAATCTCAAAGTCTGAGCGTGTGAGAGAGACAGAAAGCAGAAGTGACATATCTTCTCCGATCACACCGTTTCCTCTCACAGTTACACAGCGGAAGAAAAGCCACTTCCTCAAAAAGACATAACAGGCTCCTCTCAAGCACCTCCGACTGCAAGACGCAGGTAAACACACATCTGCGTCCGTCTGTGCTCCGCTGCCATCGGGATGGAGGCGTTCAGCTCGAAGGACATGGCCATGAAGGCCCAGAAGAAGATCCTCAGTCACATGGCCAGTAAGTCCGTGGCTCATATGTTCATCGATGACAACAGCGGCGAGGTTCTGGACGAGCTGTACCGCGTCTCCAAAGAGCACTCGGGGAACCGCACTGAGGCCCAGAAGGTGGTGAAGAACATGATCAAGATCGCCGTGAAGGTGGGGGTTCTGTTCAAACATGACAAGTTCAGCGCGGAGGAGCTGAGTGTGGCACAGGACTTCAGGAAAAAACTCCACAGCGGAGCCATGACGGCCATCAGCTTCCAGGAGGTACAAGCACTCACATTCATCAGTCATATTTACATGCTAACGGTGTGTTATAATTAATCATCGTCAGTGCTACAGCTGATAGTCTTATAGTTCAGTGTGTGCGTCTTCCTGCAGCGTTTGTGGTGTCATTTCACACCAGCCAGGAAGAAACCACTTAGACACCATCAACAGTAACCTAGCGGCCACATAGCAACTACACAGAACACCCCAGGAACAACTACTTAGAGAACCCTAGCAACCACCCAAAAAACACCTTAGAGGCGTCAAACTTAATTCATGGAAGACCGGAGCCCTGCAGAGTTCAGATTCCACCCTGATTAAACTAATCAAGTTCTTCAGGCTAATTTTAACACTACATGGTATATGTTTTAGAACAAAATGATAATAAACATAACTGCAACATTTTATGCCACAATTCTGACCTTTTTTTTTTTTTTTTTTTTACAATTGCGAGTTTACATCTCTCAGTTCTGACTTTTTCCCTCAAGAATTGCCTGATACAAACTCTCTACTCTCACAACTCTAACTTTTTTTTATTGTGAGCGATATAAACTCACAATTGCAACTTACAAAGTCAGAATTGCGAGATATAAACTCACAGTTTATAAAACATAAGTCTTTTTTTCTTCTCAGAACTGGACTTAACTCACAATTGAGAGTTTATATCTCACGACTCTGAGAAAACTCAGAATTGCGAGATACAAACTCGCAATTACGAGAAAAATGTCTGACTTTATTTCTTGCAGTTCCGAGTTTATAAATCACAATTCTGACTTTGTAACTCCTAATTCTACGTTTATTTCTCACAAAAAAGTCAAGAGTTGTGAAATAAAAAGTCACAATCAATTTTATTCAGTGGAGGAAACAGGCTTCCATAGTTTTTCTGCCAATGCTCTATTCTCAATAGTAAAGAATAAGGACTCTTATTTTGAAATGTCTTAAAACTATGCAATATGTGCAAAAATGTACTAATCAAAGGATTCATATGATGCTTTTATAAAGATCATTATTTGGTGTAACAGAATAGGCTGACATGCTTTAATGTTCAAAAATCATATTCTTTTTCAAATACTGTACATTATTGTAGGTCCTCTATGCCCTGCCTCTCTCAAACGCATCATTTCCTTCTGAAAAGCACAGTCTGCTCTGATTGGCCAAATGACCCACTTCTTTCTTTAAGTGAACATTTTAGGTGGCATTACACAAATCTTCCCACATAGTGATGTAGACATGTGGGGGCGTGTTTGAACGTGGCATTTTAGGGGGCGTGGCAGAGTCTTATCTTTGATGAAGAATATCTCTTTGGATTTGAAACTTTAATCGTTGCAACTTCACATATCTTTTCAGCTTGTACAACTCCTAAAAGAAATTAAAACTTTTTTTTTCTTAGTGTTGCTCCTTTGTGAGTCACTTTGTTTTAAAGTGTCTGCTAAATGCATGAATGAATAACGAGCGTGCGTGTCTCTGCTTCAGGTGGAGTTCACCTTTGATAAGAACGTGATGATGGAGCTGCTGTCCGAGTGTCGTGATTTACTGCTGAAGCTGGTGGAGAAGCACCTGACGCCCAAATCTCTGGACCGCATCAGACACGTGTTCAACCATTACTCGGACCCGGAGCTCCTCACACACCTGTACGACCCTCATGGCACGCTGTGGCCCAACCTCAGCAAGATCTGCACGGGTCTGAACCGCATGATAGAAGAGGGCAAGCTCTGAACACAGAGCTGGACTGAGAGACTGGACTGCAGAGCTTCTGTACCTGTGCTCAGAGACACTGATCGTCTCCTGAACACCCCTCCAGGCTGTTTGGGCGATTCGCACTAGACGTGTCAAGAACACGTGCAGCTCATATGTCATATCTCAAAACCGAATCAGGAAGATTTAAAGGGACAGTACACGGTTCTTTTTTCTTTTCTTTTTTTAATACTGAAAGTTCTGAAGGTTCAGAAAACATTTACTTACAGGGAATGTTAGCACAAGTTTTTAGAACACTTTTTTATATATATATATTTTATATATAACTTTTAGGTGGGTTTCTTCTGTGGAACACAAAATTTAAGTAAATGGGGTCCAATAAAATACATGTAATATTCAACAGTCATACAGTTTTGGAACAAATATATGATGACAGAATGATTGTTTTTGGTTGAACAATCTCTTTATCAAAAATTACAGTTTGCAAAAGACAAAAATCTATTTTAATATGATTAGGCTTTTGTTTTTATTATTATCTTCACCCATGAAAATTACCAAATAGAACTTATGCAACACTGGATTTTATGCATATTTCTACGGTATTCAAAGTAAAATAATACATTACTGTTTTCTTGTTTTTGTTCAAAAGCAGCAGTATTAGAGTTTAACACAGAATGGAGCATCTGACTGGATTAAAGTTTAATAATAAAGTATTGTTTTGTTTCAAATATTCTCTACAGAAGCCTTTTCTTCAGCTCTGTGATCTTTTGATATCATCTGGTCTATCTTTTTGTCACCATACGTCATCTCAGTAATTTAACGTCCACTTCAACTGCAGATCTGAGAACTAAAACTGAAATGTTCTCACGCTCAGGATCATCCGAGACCAGGATGAGTTTGATTCTTCACCAGATTTGTAGAAATGTAGCATTGCATCAGTGTCTCATCAATGGATGCTCTGCAGTGAATGGGTGCCGTCAGAATGAGATTCCAAACAGCTGATAAAAACATGTATTTTAGTTAAAATCATCTTAATGCTGGATTTGTTTCAGCTTTTGTCTTCTCCAGAAGTTAACTGATGGGCTGGAGTGCTGTGGATTATTGTGATGTTTTTATCAGACTCTCATTCTGACGGCACCCATTCACTGCAGAGCATCCATTGATGACACACTGATGCAATGCTACATGTATTTCTGGGAAGTCTCGCGGATAATGCGGAAAGCTCGGGCGTTAGCGTTAGCGCTGGTTTATGGGTAACAGGACACACCTACTGAATGATATGGGCGGGGCTAGAGCGAGCCGAAGAAGGGAAGGCAGAGTTAAATGCCTCATCGGGACTGAAGGTGATATAAGTGCGAAAGCAAAGAGACCCCGCCCCCTATGCAAAGGAAGGTGGGCGTGGCTTGGGGGCGTGTCCTGGTCCAGCCTATAACAGGAGATGAGAAAGTCTGTCATGCATCTTGTTAAAATCACTGACTAATCGCGATTAAACGTATCCAAAATAAAAGTCTTTGTTTATATGTGTGTGTACTGTGTATAATTATTAGATCAGAATTGATTTAAAAAAGGCAGTTATTAGCTAAATTCAAAAATATATTTTTTTAATAAACTTATTCCAGCTTTTCAGAAACAAGTTATTGTTTTATAGTAATAGCAATTTTAGCATAACAAACCAGTTCCATCTAACCTCACCTATTCTTCTTCTTCTTATTATTAATTACAGTTCATTAAGGTTTAAAGTACCCTTCCACATCCACGTTCTCCTCCTTCATGTTAGCGTCTGGGACCAGCACTTTTAAAAAAAGTCTTATTAGTGATCAGCTGACTTATTTAAATGTAAACAAAGTGTTGTCTATTCATCATTCTGGTTTCATAAAAACAGCGCTGTAACAGCTGTTTTGAAAGTTTTAAATGATATTTTGGGAACGATTGCTAATGGTGATTTTTGTGCATCCCTTTTTATTGATTTATCAAAGGCTTCTGAGACCTTAAAATATTTTTTAGATAGTTGTTTTATCTAGTCTTGTTATTCCTTGGTTTAAAAGTGATTTTAATGGATGAACTCAATCTGTACCGGCTGATGGTAAACTATCTGAATCACTGGAGATTTCCTAAGGTGTTCCCCAAGGATCTGTGCTGGGGCCCCTTTTATTTACCATTTATATGACTAGTCTTGATTATGGCTTTCAGGATGCCAAGTTTAATTTTTATGCAGATGAATCTGTCATGTATTGCATTGATTCTTCTGGAGAGCAAGCCTTGTATAAGCTTCAGTTAGCTTTTGATGTCATTCAAATATTCAATTATTATTTACAATTTAAAACCCAATTACATGTTATTTTCAAGTTCAAAGAAATTTGAAAATAATTTGATCTCTATTTGAACTTTACAAGGTTCTGTGATTGAATAAGTAAAACAGTATAAATATCTTTGCATCATCCTACCTCTCTCATTCAGGACAAATCCAAATATTCCATTATATTTCCATAATTAGGATGCATCAGAATGCAAAATTATTATTTATTAATAATAATTTATTAAATTATAGGCCTTGTACGCCAGGCGTGCTTAAACAGTGACACAGAGGCAGGCGCACTGATGTTTGGTTCACTGTATTTTATTTTGATAAAGTACCAACTGCGCAGTCAAGTAAGCAATGCTGGAACTGATGTGTGTCTTCAACTCTTTCCTAATACCAGCAGGATCAACTTTAAACAATCCCTCATTTATTGTTTTATTAATAATTCATTACTTTAAAGGGCTGCTTTTATTTGTGTACACTCACAATGAAAACAAAACATTGTGCTTTTGTAAAATAAAGAAAACAAATAGATTGTCGCTTTCTGCCATTTGAGTTTCCTTTCTGTGAACAAATTAAGCCCGTCACAAAAATTAACTGAAACTCAGCATGTATAGGCTACATTTAGTTTTTTCCCCTTGGTTTATCTGTTAATAAATAAATCAAATATATTTCATTTTATTCCTCATATCGTATGTGTAGATGTACTGCAGATTTTGTAAAAAAATTACTATATGTACTGCAGATTTTATATATATATATATATTTAAAAAAATTGTATCGCAGCCCATGTTGGCCAAGACCTTCCTGTGTTCACAGGCATTCCATGGCAAAAAATGTTATACTTCGGAAAAACAATACAGTAGTACACAACACAAAATACAAATAAATAAAACAATTATATAACAAACTTTAGTACATTAAATTCTATAAAATTGATATTTAAAAGAAATTAACATTTTTCTGGGTCAATCTTATAAAATGAGTCCTTAAGAGTTTGTTCTGATAATAACCTTTGTCTCATGACATTAAATAATGGGCTGAAAAATGTCTATATTATTTTTATTTATTCGCTTTTTTTATTTAGCTATTTTAGTTTATCAAGTTAAATTTAATGAAAACGAGAACACAATAAGTTTAAATTGAACTACTAAAATAATTAAAATTGAAATCAAATAAATGCTAATACACATTAAAAAGATTATAAAATGGGCAAGAACACACAACAACATTTCTAAAATTAACTAAAATTAAAATGAAAACAGAAACGATCAAAACAAAAACTAATTCAAAACATTAATTGATCTACAGTGTGTGTGTAAGTGCCTCACTTTCTCCAAACTCCTGCAGCTCTTCAATGGTGCATCTGTCAACTTTGGGCCGCTTAGTCTTTAGTTTTTCAGAAACTCTCTTCACTTTGGGTTTCGAGACCTTCAGTGGCTCCTGAAACACAACCAACAAGCTAGTCATGCAGGAGCAGACAAGTGTGTGTGTGTGTGTGTGTGTGTGTGTCTGAGTGAGTGAGTGTGTGTGTGTGTGTGTGTGTGTCTGTGTGAGTGTGTGTGTGTGTGTGTGTGTGTGTGTGTGTCTGAGTGAGTGAGTGAGTGTTTGTGTGCCTGAGTGTGTGTGTCTGAGTGAGTGAGTGAGTGAGTGAGTGTGTGTCTGAGTGAGTGTGTGTGTGTGTCTGTGTGAGTGTGTGTGTGTTTGTGTGCCTGAGTGTGTGTGTCTGAGTGTGTGTGTCTGAGTGTGTGTGTGTGTGTGTGTGTGTGTGTGAGTGTGTGTGTGTGTGTCTGAGTAAGTGAGTGAGTGTTTGTGTGCCTGAGTGTGTGTGTGTGTGTGTGTCTGAGTGAGTGAGTGAGTGTTTGTGTGCCTTAGTGTGTGTGTGTGTGTGTGTGTGTGTGTGTGTGTTAATACTCACGTCGTTGAATCCTCCATAAGTGGTCTTGTAAAACTCGCCTTCTTCTTCTTCGTCGATAAACTCATCACCATCTTCTATAATATTACTCAATTCCTCTGTTTATCTGTCTCTGTGATGACACGAGTATAAATATGCTGCGCTATTACGTTCAGAGAAACTATTTATTTAATCCATTAAATAATGTTGAAAACCACAACACGGCGAACGCGGAGAAAAGTCACTTCCGGTGCGCACGAGCATCCGAAGCTCAAAAGTGTAAAAAACTTTATATCGGTTAAACGAAATGTTGAAAATATAAATATAGTTAAACGTATTTTTAAACACATTTATTTCATGCTAAAAATACTACGAATATTGATATGCTTAATAAATCGCCAGCAATATAAAGTGCTCAATTGGAAAAACTAAGTTTGTGCTTAATTGCGCAGAAGTAGTGCTGAAGTATGATTGTGATACTTGTTTGTGCTAAAGTGGAATATTGCAAGTTAAACCTTACATATTTAGCATTTAAAGACCGAAATTATTCAAAAATCATACAATCCTCATCAAAAGTGACATTAAAACACATTTTATAATTTTAGACTTAATATTAAGAAATGTGCATTGTTGTGCACGACTATTACGCAAAATAAAGTGTAAATATATTAATTTTTATATCAGTAAGTCTCCAGTTATGTCATTAAATGTTAGTATATTTGGACTATACTTGAAATATTTGTATAATTTTTTTTTACTAGGGGTAATTATGATGAAAACTAAAATATCCCATCTAATTAATGCATAATAACCCTTATTTATTTATTTATTTATTTATTGTTCTTGTTTTTTTTTTGTTTTTTTTTTCATTCTTCAGAAAGTGTCAACACATATCTTTTATTTATTTCAGGACAGGTTTGGTCTGATATCTTCACATGTCCTCCTAAATTCTCCTGAATTGTTAAATAGAGTTTATGAAGAGAAAATAAGAATGTGTTTCATATTTGAGCTCCATAAGATGGCAGCAAAAATCTTCACAACTTCATCAGTCTCACATGAGTTCAGAGGAAAGAAGCACCTCGTGAAATATCTGTGGACAAATACAAGCAGGCTACAGATGTTTATTCAATAATTATTCAGTTTAATTTATCCATTTTTGTTTTTGTTTTTCAGCCAGGATTCATAAATTGCATAAAAATGTCCGGGTTTTGTCTTTGTTTACGTAATGTTTTCATAATCGCTGAAGCTAGCTACTGGCTGAAAGCTAGTTTGACCAATAGCGTGCGGGCGTTGTTCAAAATCGACCAATCATGGCGAGAGAGTAGGCGGGCTCTAAAGAGAACGTCCAAAGCCATGCAAATACATGTGTATAATAAAAGACAACTGAGGAGAGACGAGCAGCACAAAACAAAGACAAAATCTGGACATTTTAGGCCATTTAGAAACATGTCCGGATAAAAAGATGTCCTGCTTCTACAATAAACAAGCTACAGGTCGTCCAAAATGCAGCAGCTAGAGTTCTTACCAGGTCAAGAAAATATGATCATATTACCCCAATTTTACAGTCTCTGCACTGGCTACCTATTAAGTTCCGTATCAGTTACAAATTATCATTACTTACCTATAAGGCCCTAAATGGTTTAGCTCCTGCGTACCTAACTAGCCTTCTACCACGTTACAACCCATCACGCTCCCTAAGGTCACAAAACGCTGGACTTTTGGTAGTTCCTAGGATAGCAAAGTCCACTAAAGGAGGTAGAGCTTTCTCACATTTGGCTCCCAAACTCTGGAATAGCCTTCCTGATAATGTTCGGGGTTCAGACACACTCTCTCTGTTTAAATCTAGATTAAAAACACATCTCTTTCGCCAAGCATTCGAATAATGTATTTCTTAAATTGTGAGTGTAGTTGCATCTGATCAAAGGTGCATTTTTATTCATTAGCTTGGGTTAAACTAATTTTACTTTGTTGGATCAGCAGCTATGCTAATGATGTCTCTGTTTGCTTCTCTGTTTCTGCTGGATCTTCATCCCGTGGTAACTAGGATTTACACAAACTCCAGTCTGGATCCAGAACACCTGAGAAGAGATGATGCTGACCCTCAGAGAACCCTAGATGATGCTAACCCTGAATCAACAACAGAACTAACAATTATTGCTACATGTGTGACTGCATCATATAATAACTATTAATTAATAATATTGATAGTTCATCGTGTAGCTGACTACGTCTTGTATTATTATTATTATTTTTTCTAAAATCCTGTCAAATGTGCACAAACTACTAGCTACTACTAAATATTGTAGAAACATAATTTTCTGTAAAGTTGCTTTGTAACGATTTGTTTTGTAAAAAGCGCTATACAAATAAACTTGAATTGAATTGAATTGAATGGTCATGTGGTCACCATAATGAATCAGATCTGTGACTCAGTGTTTCTGTGTTGAAGTGTTCATTCATTCGTGTTGCTAGGATGCTTCTATTGTGTTTTTGTGTCTTTTTTGTGTAGTTCATAATCTAAAGAAACTGACAGACATGTGTGCCAGCAGCATTCTGTTCATACCACACATTCTGAGCTATTATATCTTATGTCTGACCCCATACAGTGAAAATAAATAGGCTAAATAAAATAAAATTAAGTATATTAATTATTTCATTAAATATAAATTTAAGATTATTAAATCATTGTAAATCTAGTTTTGATCTCTATAGGCTATTACTTTTCACATTGTCACCTTAGGGAGCGAATATAAACAGTGAAATTAAATATATTTTCAATTCCAACATATGTTTCATTGAGCTTCAATGGTTAGAACATACATTTAGCATTTATATTTAAAATATAGCTTGGCCAGAAATAGTTTTATTTTATTTTATTTTTATTCCAATCACAAGATCCCCTTGGATACATTGATATTTGATGTTTTACTGAATTAGTTAATGCATTAATAACTCAAAAGCAGCTGTAAAAGAGTTTATTATGACGTGACAGGATCTTTGCTCCAGCTCTAAACTCTCGTCATGTTCTTACACTGAGATAAAGATGACTGTTTTAATCACACACACCCTCAACTGAAACAAACACACCTCAACCACGTAACAAAAGAACATGCCGGCACACATTTTCTCTGGGTCACTCTGCGTGAGCAAGTTTTATATTTTACTGCAGAATGCAAATTCATTAACAGCATCTCTGATGCAAATCATTAACAAATGTATCAGACGCTGCGCAGAATCACCTCTGAACCGCCTGATGAACGTCTGTGGAAACTGCAGAAATCAGTAAAAAAGCTGCCTTTAATCAAAGTTCATGTGTCTCTTTAAATTATGAAAAATATTTTATTTCACCTATTGCCGAGGAAACATTTCTCGTTTTAACTTTGTTTTAAAATATGAGCTAAAACAGAAAAAAATAAAAAGAACAAAAATGAACAAACATGACTAAAACTTAAACTAAAATGAATTTTTTATTGATTCATTCATAATAATAAAACTGTGTTTAAAATGGATTAGTGCTGTATTAGGGTTATTACAGTAATTACAGTAAAACTGTTAATAAACATTTTAATGCTTGAAATAAAATGAACAGTAACTGAAATAAAATAAAATATAAAAAACAATAACTAAAATAACTCAAACTAAAATCTAGGCCTAAATAAGAAATAATTTGAAAAAAATCTATAAAATTACAAAAATAAACTACAAAACTGTAACTAAAATTAAAATGCAAACAAAATATAACCATAAAAATTATAATGATGTGTGCAATAATTAAAACACTTATACTTAATATATAATTAATACACCTATTATTAATAGCATCTATAAATAAAAATATAAATCATTCAAAATATGAATTAAACCTATAATGGTAGGTCAGTGATACTAAAATAGCATTACATCACAATACAATCAATGTTGTTGCTATAGAAACAAACACTTTAAATGTGTCAAGGATCTGTTATGTAACATCTGGGTCACTGAGTTTCACATCTGTTGGTAACAACCAACCGTTACCATGACAACAGTGTGTGATTATGGGATGTGACTCCGCCCGCCGCTCAGTGCGTTCAGCATCACGATGAAAGAAGTCAATTAAGAAACTCTTGATGATGGTGGGATTATGATTATCGTGATTATCAGATCCTGAGAGACGTCTCAATGCTTCAGGAGGATACCTGCTGCTGCTGAACGTCGAGAACAGTGGATATGAGCAGGAAAATCCCCAGCAATACCAAACCTGAGAAATTAGGTTATGGTCACGGTTAAATATGAAAAATATTTGGCGTGTCTATTTAGGTACTTTTCTCTCCGATATGAGCCTAAAAAACCCATACATTCATGTCACTCAGGAGATTTATTCATGTCAAACACCTTACATGCACTTTTATCAACAAGTAAAACTCAAATGCCATAGAAAGAAGCATTCAGAATCAGAAAGAGCTTTATTGCCGAGTGTGCAAGGAATTTGTTTTAGTGATATAAGCTTCCACACAGAAACAAAAACACAAAAATCTAACACAAAATCTAACCATAAAGACAAATGTTGCAAAATACATCGGAAAAAAAATAAACAAATTCTATGAACAGTTTGTGCTATAGATGATAATGCAATAGAATAGAGTGAGATACAGGAGGTGGTAACAAATAAATATAAGGATATTGCACATTTTTATTGCATACAATAAAAAGAGCAGTGGGGAGAGAACATAGCCCTGTGGGACACCAGTGTTGGTGGAGCAGCTGTTTGATGCGAATTTCCCCAGTCTCACTAACTGTTGCCTATCTGTCACTATCTGTCAGAAAGCTGGTGATCCACTGACAGACTCCAGAGATCTGTTGAAGATCTGTGAAAAGATGGGGGCCAGCTGGTTAGCAAGTGGTTGATTAGCCTCAGTGCAAGGGGATGGTGTCTTAGTTTGTGATGGCTCTCAGTCCTCTCCAAACTGAAGTTGAGTCGTTGGAAGTAAACTGGTCTTCCAACTTCTTAGCGTAGGTCTTTTTAGCCGCTCTAATCTCTTTGTTCAGTGTGTTCCTGGCCTGATTGTACAAGACCCTGTCCCCATTTCTGTAGGCATCCTCTTTGGCCTGACGAAGATGTCTGAGTTTTACTGTAAACCATGGCTTATCGTTGTTGAATGTTAAATAAGTCCTGGTAGGAATGATATATCCTCACAGAAACTAATATAGGATGTTACGGTCTCTGTGAGTTCGTGCAGATCGGTGGTATCAGCTTCAAAAACACTCAGTGAGGTCAAAACAAGATTGTAAATCCTGCTCTGTTTCGTTGGTCCATCTCTTCACAGTCCTTACTACAGGTTTAGCAGATTTCAGTTTCTGCTGATCGTGTTTGATAAACAAAAAACAGGAAAAACAAAGAAAGACAGCACAAACTCTGGAGACCCTGAAGCAGCCGTGTGCGGTGACATCGCAAGCCTAATTTATAAGCTATATAAATTAGAAAGTAAATGAAAGTAATTTTTTACATTTAAAGGACTTTTTTAATGCAAACACAAAGCAGAAAAATTGACAGTAGTGGATTCTTACTTAAAAATGTACATTTTGCTGTGATTTAGGGCAAAAGTGAATAACTCAATACATATCAAACGATCTGTTAGAAGTGAAAAAGCAATGGTGAGTACATAATGAAAACCTACTCACACTTGTGTTACTGTCAGATCTAATATAGTCACTCACCATATAGTCTTAGATATTTATTTTCAATCTTTTTGAAAATAGCTCGTTGCATTGTGCCTTGTTTGTAGATGAATCAGCGGTAAAATGAAGTGAACAAGTTCTTACATGTTCTACAGCGCTATTGCATCATAGAGTAAAACATTCCTCGTGCTGTCATTTTGGCAGATTGCCTTCAATATAAGCTGTTTTAGACTAGCAGGGAAGTGTTCTGAAACTTTAGGATGTTTTTTATTGTACAATGAGCTCTTACATGTGTCAAAAGATCAAGGGAATGTAGGTTTCTCAGTTCATGACCCTTTCAATGTGATGCATGTTTGCCAGTCAAATATCAGTGAAACAGGTTAAAGTGCTGTACTAAAACTAATAAAACATGTCAAGTCAATAAAATCAAGTGAGTAAAGTTTTCAAGGAACAGATTTCAGTGATTTGACCGCACGCATTTTGAACAGATGAAATGTTGGATATGTGTTATTTTAATATCTTTCAGATGTTCCTATAGTTTAACTTAATATTTTTGTTTTTACTTTTATATTTGCAGTATTTATTTTGTGTTTTGTCATTTTATTTGTATTTTTTTATATATATTTTTTAATCAATTCTGAATTCAGTTTTGTTATTTTAATGTAAATTTTAACTAAGATGACAACTAGAAACAAAAACAGTTAAAAAAATTGTTATGTTTTATTGTAACAATAATAATCATATATAATTAAAATAAAGAAATGTTTAATTTTGGCCTAAATAAATATATATATACATGCCAGACACAAACGACACACTGACTATCACTGGTTTATCTGAAGGTGGGCATGATTTCTGTCTGTGTGACGCTGTGAATGTGGGTCATCAGGTCACGCAGCCTGATTTCACTTCCTGTGTGTGATTCACTGTCTTTTTCTGTACAGGACAAAAGAAGGTAATGTGAAGAATGACGAGGCTCTGGACACGACACCCACTGACGTCCGTGAAACATCTGATGTATTAACACAATATCTGCTTTTGTTTCTACAGGAGAAGTCAAACAAGTTTGAGCCACATATGGGTGAGGAAATGATGACATCCATAAAAACCACACACACACACACACGCACACACACACACACACACACACACATATATATATATATTCAGTTTGTTTTTTGCAGGAACAGTCTTATGTAATGTAGAGAACAGTTGATAGATTATATAAAAGTTTAAAATGTTAAAATTTCTAATAAAATATACTAAAGAGTTTAATAAAAGGTTCAAGTTTAAATTAAGTATAATAAAAAGTTGGATTTTATATTAAATATTATAAAAAGTTTAGGTTTTGTCAAAAGTATTTTATGTTTAAAAAGTTTGTTTAATATAAAATTTTAAAAAACATTAAAATTAATATAAAATATAATAAAATGTTTAGGTTTTCTATAAAAGGTTTTAAGTTTAAAAATTGTAATATATAATGTAATAAAAAGTCAAGTTAAACTAAATAAAATAAGTTTTTAACTTTAAAAAGTTTAATATGAAATATAAAAAGTTAACATTTAAAACTGTGTTTCATAAAAAAGTTTTTCATTTTAAAAAGCTAAAGTTTATTTAAAATATTAAAAACATTGTGTGTAATATAAAATGTTAATATAAAACATTTAGGTTTTAAATAAAAGTTTTAAGTTTAAAAGGATTATTTATAAAACATTATTAAAAAGATGGTTTACTAACAAATACAGTAAAAAGTTTAGTTTAATAGCTACAAAGTTTTAAAGTTATATAACAACTCTACTAACATTGAGTAAAGCAGAAGTACACACACACACACACACACACACACACACACTCTGACCGACTGTTGTCAGCTGACTTCTGGGAAATTTCGTTTTGTTGCCATTTAAAGTCCCTGTTGCTAGGGGAAGGCAGAACTATAACAGCCAATCAGAGAGCAGCTGGAAGTGCAGGCATGTCTGTCTGTCTGTCTGTCAGATCACTGGAAACTTCACATCACCTCATCCATTAACCATGTTTACCTGTGTGTGTGTGTGTGTGTGTGTGTGTGTGTGTGTGTGTGTGTGTGAGCAGCTGCAGGCTGAAACTAGCTGAAATTCCAAACACTCCTCCAGTATTTCTACACTGAAGTCACTTTGTGGTTGAACTGCAGGCAGAAATATACTCTCATCTGTCCCACTGAGGTCACTTCTCTATTCTATTCTATAATGACACATGATTTCAGGATTTGTCCACATATGTCTGATTCATCATGCATGTTCTTTTACCAAATGATATGTGCTCACAGTCTGACCTTTGACCTGTAGCACGTCTATCACTGTTGCTTATCAGTGCTGTAAACACGCACGAAACACAGTCAGATCTCACAGTGACAATGCAAACGCTTTTCTCTCATTCACAACGCTTCTTGAATTTCTACTTCAATTCTGTATTCAGATGTCAAAAATAAATTTTTGCCTTTTTCAAAAAATATACTAAAAATAATTACAAATCATTCAAAAATAATGCAACTGAGTTGAAACCATTTGAATCTAAATGTGGCTGCATTTTAGACTTTGTTGCATTTCACATTATTCACTAATTGTTCTCAACGCAAATATACATGTTTACGTTTTTAATGTAAATACATGAAATTGTATGTTTTAAGGCACAGCACTAAAAGCAAAAACCATAATTTTTTATGCACTATTTTGCTTTTAGACAATTTGAAAGAAAAACATAAAAAAACTTCCAAAATACACATTTAAGTGTTTATTTTATTGCACTTTATAGGTTTAAATACAATAATTTTAAAGACCTTTTTCTCAAAAATAGGTTTTATCTCCTCTTCAGCAGCACTTACATACACTAATACTTACAGTTTTATAGATCTCCATATTCTGAAGGTTTTTACTGAAGGGATTGTTGATATGACATTCACCTGGTTTTATTATTACACTTTATCTATTTGCGTCTGTAGATTTAAATTATAATACATTTTTTCATCAAAATTAGTTTTTCCTCCACTCTAGAAGCACTTACGTACACCAAAACTTAGAGTTTTATTCCTCTTTATTTTCTGAAGGTTTTTACTGTGGGGTTTGTTTATATTTCATTCACACTGATTTATACAACATTTTATTTCTAAAAACATGTGTTCTTTTGTTAGTATTTTCTGATTTATGGAGCCATAAAAAGAGAAATCCTAAATCCCTTCTAGAAAAATCTTTAACTCTATTATGACAACAAAACCAAAGAAGAACATTGAACCAACGTTCAGCCTAACTTTCTGGAAATATCTGCAAATTAAAGTGTATTAATTAAAATGGCCCTTATTTACAAATATATTTATCTGTTAGTTAATGTTTTTACCCTTCTTGTGTCTTGCCCTAAAGTAGATTTTGAGGCTGGAAAACATAAAGGACTTTTGTTTAACTTCATCACAAAAACCTATTTATATTGTAGTCTGTCCCAGCTGATATGAATTATCATTGAGAAATAAAACCAAATAAACGGCGTGCTGAACATTACTGGTGTCTGAGCAGAGAGCAAACAGGTTATGTAAGCGCTGGGGGAAGGGCAGCGGAGGAACTACTTCCTGTTTTCATCTTGAGGTTCTGCAGCTGACGACAACAGAGAGAAAGACAGACGGATGGAGACACAGATATTTTCTATGATGTTTGTGGTCTGAGAAACAGCGAATGGTGCTGCTGTCCGTACTCGAGGAAATTCTGAGTCTGTAGTCATTTACACACACACATATATACACGTATAGCACTTTTCCAAATACAAATTGATGCAAAGCAACATTACAGGAAATTGTTTCCACAATATATTTAGTATTAGCTTATCAGTGGAAACTATGTCAAACTGACGTACATAAAAACTAAACAGAAGTTGAACACTGTTAACAGCAATGATTATATGTTGCAGTCAAACTTATCTTTACAAACTTAACTTATATTTGTTAGTTCTGTTGTTGATTCAAGGTTAGCATCATCTGGGGTCCTCTGAGGGTCAGCATCATCTCTTCTCAGGTGTTCTGGATCCAGACTGGAGCTTGTGTAAATCCTAGTTACCACGGGATGAAGATCCAGCAGAAACAGAGAAACACATAGAGACATCATTAGCATAGCTGCTGATCCAACAAAGTATAATTAATTTAACCCAAGCTAAAGAATAAGAATAAAAATGCACATTTGATCAGATGCAACTACACTCACAATTTAAGAGATACATTATTCGAATGCTTGGCGAAAGAGATGTGTTTTTAATCTAGATTTAAACAGAGAGAGTGTGTCTGAACCCCGAACATTATCAGGAAGGCTATTCCAGAGTTTGGGAGCCAAATGTGAGAAAGCTCTACCTCCTTTAGTGGACTTTGCTATCCTAGGAACGACCAAAAGTCCAGCGTTTTGTGACCTTAGGGAGCGTGATGGGTTGTAGCGTGGTAGAAGGCTAGTTAGGTACGCAGGAGCTAAACCATTTAGGGCCTTATAGGTAAGTAATGATAATTTGTAACTGATACGGAACTTAATAGGTAGCCAGTGCAGAGACTGTAAAATTGGGGTAATATGATCATATTTTCTTGACCTGGTAAGGACTCTAGCTGCTGCATTTTGGACGACCTGTAGCTTGTTTATTGAAGAAGCAGGACAACCACCTAGAAGTGCATTACAATAGTCCAGTCTAGAGGTCATGAATGCATGAACTAGCTTTTCTGCATCAGAAACAGATAACATGTTTCGTAGCTTGGCAATATTTCTAAGATGGAAGAATGCAGTTTTTGTAACATTGGAAATATGATTTTCAAAAGACAAGTTTCTGTCTAATATAACACCCAGATTTCTGACTGTAGAGGAAGTAACAGTACATCCGTGAAAATAGAAGGGGACCTAGGACGGATCCTTGTGGCACTCCATATTTTACTGATGATAAATGAGATGATTCCCCATTTAAATAAACAAAATGGTAGTGATTGGACAGGTAGGATCTAAACCATCTTAGAGCCTGCCCTTGAATACCTGTATAGTTTTGTAATCGATCTATGAGTATGTCATGATCTATGGTGTCGAACGCAGCACTAAGATTCTCTAGCAGTTCTTCTGCTACAGGTAACAACTCTTTCAGTAATTTAGTGGGTACAGGATCTAATAAACATGTTGTTGGTTTAGATACAGTGATAAGTTTATTTAGCTCTTCCTGTCCTATATTTGTAAAGCACTGCAGTTTATCTTTGGGTGTGATGGATGAAACTGAAGTGTTAGAATCTACATTCACTATTGTATTTCTAATGTTATGTATTTTATCAGTGATAAATTGGATAACACCACCATAAAACCATATATATATATTTATATTTATTTTGCACTACATAAAATGAAACTGTTGATGTGCAAAGTCAAATAGTGGTTCAGCTGATGTTATACTAGCAGTGTACACGCACATCTCAGAAATGTTGAACACAGAAACCACAGTGGTTCATGAGTGTGTTTACGTGTGCAAACCTCCACAAACTTCATATTTGCTGTCACTGCTGTTTATGAGAAATAATTGAGCTATTCTGTGCCACAGCTCATCTTGCAGGTCTCTCTGAGTTGCAAGTGTGTATGTGTGTGTTCCTCTGGTCTCAGATGCTGCAGTCAACCAAAAATGCAGAATGCAACACTTCAGATGCAGTGTGTGTTTATGTCGTGCTGCTCTATATTTGCTGACTTGCACTGTGTGCCAGAAAAGCATCAACACACTGAACCAGAACCAGATGAGAGACCACAGACACACACACTCAGCCTACTGAGATGATAAATGTCACACTTGGGCTGCTGTGTGTGGTTTGTGCTGCACTAGAATCGACACAAACAGCAACACACAGAAATATCTGCATACCCACAAACGCATCTAGACTCCGAATGATGACTGATATCTGCATGTGTCTGCATCAGATGGAGCTTCGCTGGTTTCTAGTGCATGTTTGAAATCTCCAGCTCATGCAGGTGTTGAGAATCACTTTAACTAGCAGCATTATCCATTACCTAGAGTTTGTTTCTTCATCAGGTTTGGAGAAATACAGCACTGCATCAGTGTCTCATCATCAATGGATGCTCTGCAGTGAATGGGTGCCGTCAGAATGAGAGTCTGATAAAAACATCACAATAATCCACAGCACTCCAGTCCATCAGTGAACATCTGGAGAAGACGAAACCTGAAACACATCCAGCATTAAGATGATTTTAACTCAAATATGAGTGTATAATCTATAATAACACTTCCTCCAGTGAAAAAGTGCATCTGCTGTCGTCTCTCACATATCTGTTCAGAGCTGTTTAAACGCTGCTTGATCTGTGCAGATTTCTCTCCTGATTCAGACCAGAACAGTTTTTCACTGGAGGAAGTGTTATTATGGATTATAGACTCTATGTGTTTGAGTTAAAATCATCTTAATGCTGGATGTGTTTCAGGTTTTGTCTTCTCCAGATGTTCACTGATGGACTGGAGTGCTGTGGATTATTGGGATGTTTTTATCAGACTCTCATTCTGACGGCACCCATTCACTGCAGAGCAAATGTAAATTTTTGCATGCACTATTTTTTGTAAAGCCCATATAAAACACCTACACGGCACTTATCAAATAAAATCCATATTTGCTTTATTTGGATAAATGTACTAAAAATGAAAAGAAAGAAACTGAACTGATCCAGATTTACTTGTTAGAATGAATAAACATTGTCAGGTTTTACCAAAGCTTTCTATACAAACTAAAAAAAAAAACTTTATTTCCCTCAAATGATACTTCACTACTTGATATTTAAAAATAAAATTAATTCTCCATGTAAAAAGTTATTTTTTTTTTTAATTAGCATCATGCTAGAAAAGATGAATGCTAATGCAGCTTCCTATTATAGTTGGACAAACATTGCCAGTGTGCAGTAAAAGTTTGAGAAGCCACAGTTTCATTGCTATAACACTTTCTGAAATACAAGTGAAAGACTATTGCACTGGAATATTTTGGCAGCCTATTAGAGGAGTTTACAGCTGACAGAAGAGACTCTGAAATGAGGTCGGTCTCACTTCTCTTTGTCTAAAGGTCAATCTGAACAGAATCAGATTCATTATGTTCACACCTAATGCCACATTAACACTTCGTTTCATATATATATATATTATAATTTTTTTTTAAGAAAAAAAAAAAAAAAAAAAAAAAAGTTTACACATATGTAAAGTGAAGCAATGAAATCAAATGATGCAAACACCACATATGCATTTCTGAACGCTTTTTTATTAAAAAACCGGTCAGAATATAATCTTGCTGCTCGCTGGGTCAGGGCGAGCCCAGTCTTTGTGCTGGTGCATGCTGGGATAGCCCACGTGGGGCTGAAAGTCAAGTCCAGCGGCGCGCAGCAGGAGTTAGACACCAGACAACATGCTAGCGCACGCTTCAGCATCTGCGGCGGTCACAAGAGCGATACGATACGATACGGTACTGGATTCACCGGATCAGGAGAGCGAGACCTGCGCCGATCCCAGCGCATCCCACCACAGCCATCAAAGCATTACGAATCACAGACTCCATGTCCTCCTCGCGGAAAAACTCCACGAATCCATGCTGCGCAGACAAGAGAGACACACATTAGACCTCAAAACACCGTCAAAACTTTCTGAATGCTTGGGGTTAATGGAGATGCATGTGAGTTTAATGGCAGTCTGACTGATACACGAGCTACTGGGGTCGAGTTTCACACGTGTTGAATGGACTGAACTTCACCCGTGTGTGTGTGTGTGTGTGTGTGTGTGAGAGAGATCACACACATGAGAACAGCTCTGAATTATGCAGTGAAGGAAACACAAGCTGTTCCCATTCGAGTGTGCGTGAGATTTTCCTCTGGTGTCACTCACCCAGCTCTTGTTGTTGAGGAGCCAGTCGTGCTGTTCTGAGATCAGATAGCTGGAGATCTGCTCGGCCACGGCCTCGATGCACCGCTCTCTCTGCAGCTCCTTCAGACGCGAGCACACCGCCGCACCGAAGGCCACCAGACTCACCACACGGCCCCAGTTCGTTGTGTTGTCTTTGAACATTGACTGTGCTATAGAGCAGATGAAGCTCATGTCATCCTCTTGAGAGTCCAGCTGCAGGCGCTGCACCATTCCTACACACACACACACACACACACACACACACACACACACACTTAACATCAGCAACTCAACACACATCAGACATTCAAATACACTTATTTTACTTTTCAGTCAGAAATCTCATGCATTGATCCTGACATCAAATTCACATCAATATCTGACAGGAGCAATAAAACAGGTGGTTCACACGCCCCGCCCCCTTTTTGATTGACAGCACAATCAGATTTTTTTATGCTTAAAGTAACAATGGGAACTTAGAAGATAGGAAAAAAAAAAGAAATTGACAAACATTGCTGAATATGGTATTATAAAATAACGATTCTTTAAACGTACTATGTACTAAAGAGAATGTACTAAAACAATCCACGTCCTGTGCGATTCAGTTTCGTTCCACCCAGCACTTCTTTTGGAAACAGCTCCTCTGACGCGCGCCCGGAGGCGTGTGCACGCGCTGATAAGCGGAACTTTCGCGATTCTGAGAATCGCTGAAGAACTTGCGGTTTGACTAGATAAAAAAAAAAAACACTTCTGAGAATAAAAAACCATCTACCGAGAAACAGGTTGAGAGGTTATTTAAGTTCAAATTACACAAGATTTTTTTTTTAAATAAAAATAATTAAAACTATAAGTAAAATAAAACGACCACGTGATCAGAAAGCGAGACATCCCAGGAAACTGCGTAATATTGACTTTACAAACAAATAAATAAAAGTCAAGATAGTTTGAATATAGTTATGTACTATTACTATTTCTAGAATTAGACGGTCAACTGACGTCACGCGTCTCGTCGGAGTTTAAAAGTCAGACAGACACTACATTGTTTCCAGATCCGCGGTTTGTTCCAAAAACCTGGCAACCGCACAGCTTTGTTTGGGGATTACAGAGAGTGCGCATGCGCTCCTCTTACCTTTATACGCGATCTCGTGCTTTAGGAGAACGCCCGCGACAACGCGATTCATTGTCGGTAACGCGTAATGCTGCTTCCGGTCTGGCGTACACATTCCCGTGTACGTGCGATAGAAGTCCGACAGAAGCTGTCTTGTGTCTCGGTCCAGCTCGGAACCGAGCTCCTGCGTGTCCGGTGTGTTCGGTAGAGATCCGTCCGCCGCGGAAACAAAGCGTCCGTCCAGCTGGAGTCCTTTCAGGCCATTCGTTCCCGGTCTTAACGGCTTCATCGCGGCGTCGGTTTCATCCGCGCACCCGTCAAGTTCGTCCTCGGCCCGCGCTTTAAATGCGGGGGCGGGCACGGGCACGAGCGCCGTGTGCGCGCCGAGTAGACCAACCGTAGCCGTTCTTCTGATCAAACTCAAAGTCATATTCCCGATCACGAAGCGATATAGTGCCTTAAACACGACCTAGACTATTAAGATTAGAGCTTCGAGTTGTTTTGAGCTCTGAAGGTTATAGTTTAGTATGTAAAGGTTATAGTGCAGGTCGACACTCGCCCAAGAGTGAAGCGGAAGTAGATACAAAGCTCAGCTGCTTATAGTGTGAGGTCTGCGTGATGTATTTCTCCGGTCTCCGCCCTTAAATCCTTATATGGATTGACTTCCTTGTGGACTCTTCGAGTTTTTTCCATGGTTATTTCGAGCTGGCTATGGGTGAAATTAGCTTTCCCTACCGCACACAAATAATCCGTTAAGAATAAATAACGCGTTATATTCGTATATATATATATATATATATATATATATATGACTGTTGTGATAAATTCATCTCGATTAATCGCATCCAAATAAAAGTTTTTGTTTACATACTATATGTGTGTATATTTATTCTGTACATATAAATACAAACACATGCATGTATTTAAGGAAAATATTTATATATTAAATATAAAATAAGAATTTAAATGTATATACATCTAGAAAACTTTAATATACTGTATGTCTGTGTATTTATATATACATAATAAATACATATATTATGTATCTCGATTAATAGTTTGGCAGCACTGATATATATATACACAGACATACACTGCTAGTCAAGTTTTTGAACAGTATGATCTTTAATGTTTTCTTTAATGAGGTCTCTTCTACTCACCAAGCCTTCATTTATTTAATACAAAGTACGGCAAAAATAGTAATATTTGGAAATATTTTTTACTAGTTTTCTAGTTTAGATCAGTATATAGAATGATTTCTGAAGATCATGTGACACTGAAGACTGGAGGAATGATGCTAAAAATACAGATGTGCATCACAGAAATACATTACACTTTAACACGGATTCACATAAAAAAAAAAGATATATATTTTACATAGTAACAAATGTAAAAAATGTCTTTGATGTATTTTTGATCAAATAAATGCAGCCTTGCTGAGAAGAAGAGACTTCTTTAAAAAACATAAAAAATCTTAGTTAAACATTTTTTTGACTGGTAATACACACTTTTTATGTTTTGTTTATGTTAAAACTGTGTCTATTTTCTTTTTTTTAATATTACTTTCCCTATATAATTTCACTTATTTACACACATTGTAAACACTTTATTTTTTGAACATTTAAAATACTTATTATTATTATTATTCTTCATGACCCACTGATTTGAAATGATTCCTTCATGTAAGTGTTTTGAGTAAAGACCTCTAAACTTCTGTCACTAGTGACCTCTGCTGGACATAATAACAATAACAGATTACTGGAGTGTTCAGAATTATCAAAGAGAGATCTCAAGAGCGAAGTTTAACTTAAATGTAACATTTTATTTCAAATTCTACCTTTCACACACAAACACTGTAGATTTGATAACATCAGCAGGTCCGCTATCTTCATACATCACTCTATTCACTGTACAGCAGCATACATTAATACATCTACACAATCACACACACATCCCCTCAAAATCTAATTAGTCTATATATACACACATACAGTGCTGTGAAAAAGGTTTTGCCCCCTTCCAGTTTTTATTGTTTTGCACACGTCACATATGAATCGCTGCATGATTTTTAAGTTGAATAAATGTTTTTTTTTTTTTTTTTTTTTTAATCCACTCGTAAAAAGACCATTGTTTCTAAAGTCAATGATCAATCATGTTAAATATTAGTGTTTTCAATATTGACCAAAAAAAATAGATTATGATTTTTGGCCTTTTCGACCAGCCCTGACATAAAATCCTATTTATTTTCAGATAAAATATGATCGATTTTAGCTGCACTGATCACTTCTGTCACGTGATCAAAGTGACACGCTGCAGCATAAAAAGAAACATCAACCAATAGGAATGCGCTATCTGTGTGACTGATCGACGGCTCAACCAATAAGAGCAAGGATTTCCGCGCGGAGTGGACGTGACCTCCCCGAATCGCACTCGGGATCAGATAAATCACGATTTCTTTCTGTTTATCTATCAACATAAGCAAATACAAGCTAAAATCACGAATGCGTTCCAGAATGACTCGTTTTTTAAACTCGCGCAGGGTTTGTGCTGTTTCTCACAATGATCGGTACCTGCTTCTCTTCTTCAGACTCCAGCTCCAGAGTGTCCGGATTCTCTGACATGATTCCCGCGATACAAACACTGAAAATAAAACCGGTCCTCCGTCAACAAATACGAGATTTTAACGCAGCAGTCGCGATTATTGGAGATTTATTGCAGCAATATTCCCTCAACACCGAGATGGTAACTGATGCATCTGACGTAAGCAGCCATGGGCGGGACTCAGTGTGGAAGCGACCAATGAGAGCGCGGCGTGATAAAGTAGTACATATAGTTTAAGATATACGACTTTTATATGATAGTTAAAGCAATTCCACTTTACTGTGTGCACACGAATAGGAAAGTTACAGCGGAATAAATATAATTAACTAACTAAATATAATATACCAGTTCTGGGTATAAAAGGATTTGGCATAAATGCACCGCGTGATATCGCGGTTAAACGCTTCTCATTTGTTTTAGTCAAAACATACAAGTTTGTACATTCAACACACATCTGAATCCAAAACATATCGACATGTTTTGGAATGTAATTTTATATATATATATATATATATATATATATATATATATATATATATATATATATATATATATATTAGTTAAATTAACTCACGAAATTGGTGAATTACAGCTCCGAGATTATGCTTTTTGCTTTTTTTTAAAGCTTTTTGTATTTACACAATCGTATGGAATGACTTCAAAGGAAATAAATCTACTAAAACTGATTTTTTAAACGAAATAGTCACCTTTTATTATGAAATCGTTACAGAAATGCCTGACACGTCGACTTGTGGGTTCATATAAAATGTATTAAACGTCAGATCACGTTTATTAGGTCAGATTTTAAGGAAGTGATGAAGTCTCCGGTTTGGTGTATCCTGGATCCGGATGACGTCGGTGAACGGAACAGGTGCGCACGTTCAGTCCGCGTCGAGAGCTCTGATTGGTTGAGAGACGCTCGAGTGTATCCTGATTGGCTGAGCGGTCATGGGGCGTGTCCACAGGTGAGTGCTGCGCTTCTAGCGTACAGGGAAGTGAACAGTTCAACAGACAAACATCTCACACTGGACGTCATTATACATTTATAAACTGGCAGATGTGGTGAGTTAGAATGGTTTAATTTGTTATTTATTTTGTTACCCTAATACAAATGTAGAGAAATAAATAAGATTTTTTTCCCTAGAATAATTGTTTATCTACCTCCTTTAGTGTTTATGGAAGTCTAAGGATTTCTTAAAACCTGTAATGCTAAATAAGGCATTTGGAGGGTAAACTGAACTCCTAAGGAGTGATTTCTAGGTGATGTGATTGGTAAAGGTGATGTGGATGTTGGTGAAGGTATTATTAGCAGAGAGGAATGACCACACTGACCAAGAGGAACCGGCGCGCTGAGGCTCCAGCGGAGCGATGGAGTAATGCTGAGGAGAAGGAGGAGAAAACAGACGGCACGGATGAGGAACAGGACACCGACTCCAAATCACTGAGACTCACTCTGATGGAGGAGATTCTGCTCCTGGGGCTCAAAGATAAAGAGGTTTCAGAAACACACGCACGCACGCACGCACACACACACACACACTCGTCTGGTAAGACTGGTCAGGTAGTCTTTCAGTCCTGGAGCTCATGCAGTGTTGTGTAATGGTTGAAAATGCTACTCGTGTTATTCTGCAAAAATCAGGTTCAACCGGTTATAAGCGTCTCAAATCTCTTTTCAGCTGAAGTGAGTGAAGTCGAGCTGCTCTGTTTGACCAGAGATCATTATAAAACCACACAAGAGAGAATGGAGATTTACACACGACGAAATACACTGCCAAAAATGAGCTTTGCATCTGAAAACAATTCAAATGTCAGAAAGAGCTTTATTGCTAAGTATGTTTACAAACACGAAGAATTTGAATTGAGCTTCCAGTGCAGAAGAAAATATCAGTGCAGTATCCAGTGCAGAATGAACATTATTGTGGAGACATATATAGGAATAATAACACTAATATAAGAAAACAGAACATTACATAATGCACTATATGCAGAAGAAAAAACATGTAATTGTTTTAATTAATATATAGATATGTTATATACAAGTTACAGTTTGTGTAGTTTCTAATAGTAAATACTGATTATAAAATTAACTAGACAGACAGTGTGGTTTAATGGTTTAAGTTTTTCACGGTTCAGTTTGTATTGCCATTTTGGGGTCACGGTTTCTGTTTGGTTCGGTATTGGGTTGAGGTAAGTTTAATGTGATCATCAATCATAACTCCAAGGCTTCTAGCTGTTTTTGAAGGAGTTATGGTTGATGTGCCTAACTTGATGGTGAAATTGTGATGGAACGATGGGTTTGCTGGAATCACAAGCAGTTCTGTCTTGGCAAGGTTGAGTTGAAGGTGATGGTCCCTGATCCAGGAAGAAATGTCTGTTAGACAAGCTGAGATGCGAATAGCTACCGTCGGATCATCAGGATGGAATGAGAGGTAGAGTTGAGTGTCATCAGCATAGCAGTGGTATGAAAAGCCATGTTTCTGAATGACAGAACCTAATGATGCCATGTAGACAGAGAAGAGAAGTGGTCCAAGAACTGAGCCCTGAGGCACCCCAGTAGTTAGATGTTGAGACTTGGACACCTCACCTCTCCAAGATACTTTGAAGGACCTATCTGATAGGTAAGACTCAAACCATTGAAGTGTGGTTCCTGAGATGCCTTTCGCCAGTAGGGTTGATAGGAGGATCTGGTGGTTAAACGTGTCAAAAGCAGCGGACAGATCAAGCAGGATAAGTACTGAAGATTTGGATTCTGCTCTTGCCAGTCTTAGAGCTTCAACAACTGAGAGCAAGGCCGTCTTAGTTGAATGTCCACTTCTGAAGCCAGATTGGTTGCTGTCAGTGAGGTTGTTGTGTGTGAGAAATGTAGAGACTTGGTTGAACACAGCTCGTTCAAGTGTTTTAGCAATGAATGGAAGAAGGGAAACTGGTCTGTAGTTCTCTAAAAGAGATGGGTTGAGGTTGGGTTTCTTAAGTAGTGGAGTTATACGTGCCTGTCTAAATTATGAGGTGAAAACTACAGTGTGGAGGGATGTGTTGATGATGTGATTGAGTGCAGGTACAACTGCAGGAGAAATGGCTTGAAAGAGATGAGATGGAATAGGATCAAGCGGGCAAGTAGTAACCATAGTTACTATGAAACCATTGCAGATAGCCAGGAGGGTGAAAGTGTGCGTAGGTTACGTCGAAAGATGACATGTGGAGGGATAAGTGAAGTGTCAGGGACCATGTTGAGGTTAAGAGTGAGGAGGAAGTGATCCGACGTGTGCAGTGGAGTAACCAGAACATGATCAGTGGAGCAGTGTCTTGGGTAAATGAGGTCCAGTTGGTTGCCTGATTTGTGAGTAGCAGTAGTTCATACTCTTTTGAGATCAAGAGAGACGAGCAGAGAGTGGAAGTCTGCATATGATTCGCGATGCACTATCCAATTGCCCTTCAAAACAATCAACTAAAATAAGCCAAAAAAGAATGATGTTTACAAATAAAATATCCATTTTTCCATTCCAAATCCAACACAAATCTACCAACATATTCAGGTGAGCATCTGTTTCCATGATGCAGGAACATCGTTAAGTGTTTTAAGTTTAACGGTGACTTGATTGCTCATAAATTGTTGGCAAATGGGAAGTACAGAGAGTATATCACCAAGATAGATAGATAGATAGATAAATATCATGTTTCTGTTTGTCAAATAAAAACAAGTAATCCACACATAAGATGAAGTCAGCAGATGTGCGTGTATAAGTGTCCCTGCAGCACAGACTTGAGAATTCGACAGGTGTGTCTCTGCATCTGTTCTTGTGTAAAGTCTCTGAGCAAACTTCCTTGTAACTTGGTGATTATAAAACTTGTATGTGTGTGTGAGACTGTGTGTGTGTGTCTGTGTGTGAGTGTGTGTGTGTGTGTGTGTGTCTGTGTGTGAGTGTGAGTGTGTGTGTGTGTGGTAAGTTGATAGAAAATACAGAGAGTACAGTAGAAAAACCAATACACCTATGAAATGAACCAATAAAACATAAAATCCAGCATTACTAAACAACACTGCAAAAATGTTTTTTCTTCTCCGTGTATTAATTTACCATCTAAAGTTTTGTTGGAACAGCAAGGAATCCTTCAGTTTTTCAATTTCAGCTTGTTTGACTTCATGTTTTTCTCTCTATTGTTTAATTATTTACCGAAGCAACAACTTTATTGCTCAAATAACATGGTTTTTATTCTTTCCTGCTTGCTTGAGGTCAGAGCTGGTTTGCATTGAAACCTCCGCGTGGTGCAACTCCTGCTTTACATGTCGAATGAGAAAGAGTAGCAGAAAAAAGTTAGTGTTAGAATTTGTGCAATTTAATGTGTTCCAAAGACCAAACCCTTCCAAAGTAATGCATGGTAAAATAACGACTGAGTGATAATTAAAACAAAAATAACATTTTTGGGTTACACATTATTTTTTAATGTGCCCTTGTTACACTGTAATTATACATTTAAGTACTGAGTAATATTAATTAACGGCATGTCCTTTACTATATAATTAGGGTTAGGTTAGTGTTATTTTCATGCAGTTATGCATAATTTATTGTTATTATAATAGTAAGTACAGTACATGTAATGTGTGTACCTTAAAATAAAGAGTTACCAATTTTTGGAGTCTGATTATATAATCTAGATCACATGTACTCAGTTACTTCGGGACGTAAATATGAAGCAAATCAGAGAAATATGGTGGAGCAAAATTATGTAGAGAAGTAGAATCTTGTACTTACTAAAGTTACGCGAAAACCAAAATTGTATCTCTTCTAAGGAACCCAAAAGAGAGGGAAAAAAGGGTAGAATTTGGCTTAGAAGATAAATAAAGCTGGGTGTTGTCGGCATAGCAATCAAAACTGATGCCATATTTTCTAAAAATGTAACTAAAAAATAAGTAGAAGGGGGCCCAAAACAGAGCCTTGAGGAACACCAGCTGTAACAGGTGGAATGTATGTTGAAGTTGAACAAATGGAGAGCGCCCAGAGAGATAAGATCTGAACCAGCTAAGAGGGACACTAGTTATACCTGTAGAGAGAAGTCTGTCTTAGAGAACTTGATGAGGAATTGTATCAAAGGCAGTGGTTAAATCGAGTAGAACAAGTATAGATAAAAGTCCAGAATCGGCTGACATCAGCAGATCTTTATTAACTTTAACAATATTATTAACATTGTGATTTGTGCACAATTTGCAATTTTTTTCTTTATTTGCTCAATTTAAATGTTGCTTAAACTGAACGCCAGAGAAAAAGAAAACGTGCAGAACACTTTATCTCTAACCTTGCATGAAAATCTCTAGATCACATTTGAATATAGAACACATTTCTGAATGGTTTTTCTCAGTCGGTGTAATATCTGGTGATGACTTGTGTTTGTGATCTGACCGCAGGGCTACACATCGTTCTGGAACGACAGCATCTCGTCAGGCCTGCGCGGCTGCATTCTGATAGAGCTGGCTCTGAGAGGACGCATTCAGCTCGAGCCGCAGAGCTCACGCAAGAGGAAACTACTGGACCGCAAGGTGAAGACAAGCCACGTGTGTTTCTATAGCAGTTAATACAATACACTCGGATTCACAGCAGCTGCACAGAGATAAACAGGAAAACAACAGTGTTAACGATGCAAAATTAATCATCTGATAGCTGAATCAATAATCTTTCCATTGATGTATGGTTTGACTGAGAAAATCTAAATATTGAGAAAATCATCTTTAAAGTTGTTCAAATGAAGTTCTTAGCAAAGCATATTACTAATCAAAAATAAAGTTTTTATATATTTACACTAGAAAATATACTAAATATCTTCATGGAACTTAATTTTAACTTAGTATCCTAATGATTTTATGACATAAAAGAAAAATGTATCATTGTGACCCATGCAATGTATTGTTGGCTATTGCTACAAATAGACCCCAGAGACTCGAGACTGGTTTTGTGCTGCAAGGACACATATACATCAGTTATCAAACAAAGCCATTATTCACATCAGTTCAGTTCCAAGTGTTGGAAACAGTTGTGCTGCACAATATTTTAGAATAATATTTCTCTTATATTATTATAAATCTGAACTATTCCAGAGTCTTGGCTGAAGTGTAAGTCTATCTCCAGTCTGTCGTTTGAGTTTAAGCTGTTCCGGAACACCAGGCAAGATAAATGCAAATGATCCTGACCTTAAGTTCAGTTAAACACACCTGATCTCTCGTGGCAAACAGCAGTGGGTGTGTGAAGCGTCTTTATCTTATTGTCTATGTGACTATAGAGTCAATGAAACCAAACCAGCTAGACCGGACTGTCGTTAGTGCTTCACTGCTGCTGGAACAATCAGAGCTCATTGCATTACACATTGAGATGATGAGAAGGAAATGTCACATTTTTCTGGATTAATCTTGATAAATTAACAGCACATCTCTGTTCAGCAGTTGTGTTAAGAATTAAAGTAGTTCAGTTGATGTTTAAATAGCTGATGATGGAGTTATATAACGAGTTGAACCAGACTAAAGCACATAATAAAGACTCGGGTGGATCTGACACAACCCTGTCAAGACAATATCGATCATTCTGAGCTTCATATAGTTTCAAGTCACTGTATCACCCAGACTCTAGCATTCAGAATCAGGCATTAATCATTTACACTTTCATTTTGTAACCTGTTGATTTGAATTATGGAATTGAATGTACGTGTCCAGAACAGATTATTTGAATTCTAGATGAGCAATCCTCTTACCTCTTCCATCTTCAGGTGCTGGTGAAGTCCTCGGCTCCCACCGGTGACGTGCTGCTGGATGAAGCACTGAAACACATCAAGAACACAGAACCACCGGAGGATGTGTCCAGCTGGATCGAGCTGCTCACAGGTCTCACACACACACACACACACACACACACACACACACACACACACACACACACACACACACACACACAGAGACACACATGTTTGTTTTTGTGTAAAGTGTGTTCATCCCATAGGTGTAATGGTTTTTATTCTGTAGAAACTGTATATTCTATGGTCCTTCACCAACCCTACACCTAACCCTAACCCTCACAGGAAACTTTGTGCATTTTTACTTTCTCAAAAAAACTCATTCTGTATGATTTATAAGTGTTTTGAAAAATGGGGACATGGGTTATGTCCTCATAAGTCACCCTCTCCTTGTAATACCTGTGTCATACCCATGCCATTATACAGAGTTGTGTCCGGATATGATACAAAAACATGCCCACACACACACACACACGCACACACACACACACACACACACACACACACACACACACACACACACGCACACACAGATATTTAATGATGGTCAGATATTTGTACTAGCAAACGAGACAGAACTGTCTGTTTCTGCAGAGTGACTTCCTGTGCTGTGAGCTGTGGACAGGAAGTGTCATTATTTGAGGGTGTTTCTGCTTGTTTTCAGGCGAGACGTGGAACCCCTTAAAGCTGCACTTCCAGATGCGTAACGTGCGCGAGCGTCTGGCCAAGAGTCTGGTGGAGAAGGGTGTCCTGAGCACGGAGAAGCAGAACTTCCTGCTGTTCGACATGACCACACACCCGCTGACGGACAGCAGTGAGAAGCAGCGTCTGGTGCAGCGTCTGCAGGACAGTCTTCTGGAGCGCTGGACCAACGACTGGCGCCGCATGAGCCGCCGCATGCTAGCGCTGATCCTGCTAGCGCACGCCGCAGACGTGCTGGAGAACACACTGTCCTCGCTGAGCGACGAGCGCTACGACACCGCTAGCACACGCTCACGCAGCCTGCTGGAGGCCGACCCCGACCTAGAGAGTGCAAAGGTCACGACCCCCGCCGAGGAGATGATCTGGACCGTGCTGGCAGCCTTCAACAGATCCTGAGAGAGCGCCCTTCATAGACAGCATCCACGCTCCCTACAGAGACAGCAGGAGCATCAGCGTTCAGAGCCTGTCCTCACATAATCATAGACATGTTCACGCTGCAGGCGCTTCAGACTGTTGCTCTTCCTTCATTACATCTTGGGACTTACATATTTTTAGTTTGAGTAATTTTAGTACTTCATCTTCAGCTTATTTAATTTCAGTTAGTTGCCAATTTTATTTTACTATTTTTATTTTTATTTCAATTAACAACAATAGTTGTAATTAACAACAACACTAATGATCTTAATTCAAAATTTATATTAATTTCAGATTTTTTATATATTTTTTTTCTATTTTCTAATATTTTTTATTTTATTATATACTTTATTTTATTTTTTATTTTATTTTATTTTGTTTTATTTCCATTAACATCGATAGTTGTAATGAACAATAACAACACTCATCTTAAATTAAATTTTATATTATTTTTAGTACTTCATCTTCATTTAATTTTAGTTATTTGCCAAGGCAACATTTCTAATTTTTGTTTACGGTTTTTTAGTTTCTCATCTAAAATGTATATTTTATTTCAGCTTTATGTTATTTTAGAAAATTTTTAGTTTACAACAACTATATATATATATATATATATATATATATATATATATATATATATATATATATATATATATATATATATATATATATATATATATATATATATATATATATATATATATATATATATATATATATATATATATATATAAAATACTTAAGACAACAGTTGACATTTTCATTTGGTTTAAATTGACTAAAAAAACTGAAACTTAAACTGAAATAAAAAAATAATATGGACATGTAAAAAAGACAAACACACACAGTAAAATTCCCAAAACTTTAACTAAAATTAAAATGAAATGAAAATACAAAAAATAAAAAATAAAAAAAAATATTAAATGAAAAAGAATTGAAAATATTCCTATAAACTATGATGGTTTATGAAACTGAAGTAGCACTGATTGGAACGTCTGCTTTAAATCATCTCAGGTTATGGTTGAATTCAAGTCCCTGTGTTAGTGTGATGTCTTGAAGTGCTGTCCTGGTAGGGAGCATGTGAGGTTTTGGATCACAGTGCATGCATGTCACATGACCTCACTGCTTCATCATGTGACCCTGACACGATCACATGACACACACTTTCTCAGTGCCTTGATATGAATTGAGCAGCTGATGTTTCCAGCTGTGCTGATCTACAGTCGTCACACGTTCATGTGTTTGTGAAGGAGCTTTGATGAGACTGAAGGTTTGGATCAGGAAGGCCCTCTGCTTGATTTTATTCATGTTTTTAATGAACTTTGGCCTTTGCACAAATCTACATAGATTTATGTGGTTTTACCAACAAATGGTCCGTAAAAGATGGAAATGTTTATTAGTCTCTGGAGTTCATATTTACTTAATATTAGTGGATTAGTGTCTAAATATGGTTCATGTGGATTTATATTTTTCTAGCAATAAACAAAAACACACGCTAATAATTATATATATATATATATATATATATATATATATATATATATATATATATATAATTATAATCGTGATTAATCACATCCAAAATAAAAGTTTTTGTTAACATAATATATATGTGTGTACTGTGTATATTTTTTATGTATATGTACACACACACAAATGCATGTATATATTTAAGAAAAATATGTTGTGTTTATATATTAAATATATTTATATAAAATATTAGAAAGTGAATATATACATCTAAATATTTTCAAAATATATATTGTATGTGTGTGTGTTTATAATGGCATAATAAATATACGCAGAACGCTTGCATATATTATGTAAACAAAAACATTTATTTTGGAAGAGATTAATTGATTATGTCACTTTCGGGAATATTTTGTAGAAATTTTAAAGATATATCATTTTTATTTTATTATTTTATTTTTAGTGGGAATGAAAATGAGATGGTTACAGGGTTGTGCACAAATGTGGGAAAACATGTAAATAAATGAGTTAATAATTTAAAATAGATTCTGAGTCTGTAGGGTTCTACTATTATGATTAAGAAAGTTATTATTATTTTATGTGCACTATTTTGGACATATTAAATTATTACCCTGCATGGTTTTAATTATTTTTTGGGACTGTCCAAAACCAAAAACATGTGATGGATATTTTCTGTATTTCACACTAGAACCTTGTCATTGATTCAGAGACTGTACTTGTGAACGCTGTACTGTACATCCACTGGCACTTTGATCCATGATTATGAATGATAAACCATGAGCTATCATAATAAATTATTAATGTTTATCTGTCACTCTGTTGAGCGATCAATAATGTCAGAATGTTTTTTATTTATTATTTATTTTTCTATTGTTTACTAGACTGCTAACTAATCAATGACCTAATAAACGTCACTTTGGGGGGTAACGTGTCACTTTAGGATCTTTCTCCGGGGTCAAAGGTCACATGCTGATAAAACCTGATTATTTTTTATCTCCTTTGCTCTCTGAGTTGGTCTTTGTTTAATGATGCGTGAATATATGAACATGTTCGGTGTTATTTCATGAAGAAGATGATTAGGATTATATTAGACCCAAAACTCTCAGGTAATTGTTTTTTTCATTTGTATTTTTTTTTTCCATTCAGTGAAATATGAAACATGTATTTTACTTTGATCTTGGATACTTGATTCTAAAATTAAAAGACTTTATTTAATACCAGCTGCATTCAATCATTGTAATGCAAATCATCATTATTATTTCCATTTATTTTAATATTAACAGCAGGAGTAGGACACACTTGATTAGACACAAACAAAGCAGGAATGTAGGAAAAAAACAAATCTAGACCTGTTGAACCCTGCCTTACATTCTCTCTCTCTCTGTCTCTCTCTCTCTCTCTCTCTCTCTCTCTCTCTCTCTCTCTCTCTCTCTCTCAGTGTCTCCCTCTGTCTCTCTCTCTCTCTCTCTTTGTGTGTGTGTTTGTGAGGTGTGTCAGGAAGTCAAACTTCACTCTCTCTCTGACTGGTCACTAGACTGCAGCTAACGCGATGCCTGGAAAGAAAGTGTGTATTATCGGCTCAGGAAACTGGTGAGTGTCGTCTCATGTGAACGCGACGCAGTAAGCGCTTTAGCAGCTGTTCGCGGTTTACTCGCGCTCAACGCGACGCAGTGGACGCGACGTCAGACGCGCACAGAGTTTCATTTTCGCCTGCGTCAGTCTTGACTTTCCACATTTGTGTTTGTATATGTGCTCTTACTAGATCTACTGTGGTGTTATCACGGTACTCTAGGCTCAGTGAGACCGTGGTACTTACTTAATACTATTTCAATGCCATATTCAGAATTTACCGCGGTATTTTTTCACAATAGCCTTCCAGAATATCCAATGTTAACAGTTTTTCGCACATAGTAAACCTGCACTGAAATAAATCAGATTCAGAAGCTTCTCACATACAGTTAGTTATTTATGGGAGGCCGTTTGAGACGAAACCCATTGAAATGCAATAGCATTGAAAACTTGCGAAACACATTGAAACACTTGCTCGTACATGTGAATCACTTGCTATCGAACATAATGTGTTATGTTACTTTTTGGTTACTTTTTAAATCTAGGCTGTGCTTGCTTGCTTGTTTGCTTTTAATATTAAAAGTTATATTTTTGGTAAATGTAAAAGCCCTTTTGAAGGAAATGTACATGTGAAACACTTGCTCGTACATGTGAATTACTTGCGCGTACATGTGAATCACTTGCGCGTACATGTGAATCTCTTTCTCGTACATGTGAATCATTTGCGCGTACATGTGAATCACTTGCTCGTACATGTGAATCACTTGCTCGTACATGTGAAACACTTGCTCGTACATGTGAAACACTTGCGTGTACATGTGAATCACTTGCTCGTACATGTGAATCTCTTGCTCGTACATGTGAATCAGTTGCGCGTACATGTGAATCACTTGCTCGTACATGTGAATCGCTTGCGCGTACATGTGAAACGCTTGCGCGTACATGTGAATCACTTGCGCGTACATGTGAAACACTTGCGCGTACATGTGAAACACTTGCTCGTACATGTGAAACACTTGCTCGAACATGTGAATCACTTGCTCGTACATGTGAATCACTTGCGCGTACATGTGAAACGCTTGCGCGTACATGTGAATCGCTTGCGCGTACATGTGAAACACTTGCTCGTACATGTGAAACACTTGCTCGAACATGTGAATCGCTTGCGCGTACATGTGAAACACTTGCTCGTACATGTGAAACACTTGCTCGAACATGTGAATCACTTGCTCGTACATGTGAATCACTTGCTCGAACATGTGAAACACTTGCGCGTACATGTGAAACACTTGCGCGTACATGTGAAACACTTGCTCGTACATGTGAAACACTTGCTCGTACATGTGAAACACTTGCGCGTACATGTGAAACACTTGCTCGTACATGTGAATCACTTGCTCGTACATGTGAATCACTTGCTCGTACATGTGAAACACTTGCTCGTACATGTGAAACACTTGCGCGTACATGTGAAACACTTGCGCGTACATGTGAAACACTTGCTCGTACATGTGAATCACTTGCTCGTACATGTGAATCACTTGCTCGTACATGTGAAACACTTGCTCGTACATGTGAATCACTTGCTCGTACATGTGAAACACTTGCTCGTACATGTGAATCACTTGCGCGTACATGTGAAACACTTGCTCGTACATGTGAAATACTTGCTCGTACATGTGAATCACTTGCGCGTACATGTGAAACACTTGCTCGTACATGTGAATCACTTGCGCGTACATGTGAATCACTTGCTCGTACATGTGAAACACTTGCTCGTACATGTGAATCACTTGCTCGTACATGTGAATCACTTGCAAGTACATGTGAAACACTTGCTCGTACATGTGAAACACTTGCTCGTACATGTGAATCACTTGCTCGTACATGTGAATCACTTGCTCGTACATGTGAAACACTTGCTCGTACATGTGAATCACTTGCTCGTACATGTGAATCACTTGCACGTACATGTGAAACACTTGCTCGTACATGTGAAACACTTGCTCGTACATGTGAAACACTTGCTCGTACATGTGAATCACTTGCACGTACATGTGAAACACTTGCTCGTACATGTGAATCACTTTCTCGAACATGTGAAACACTTGCGCGTACATGTGAATCACTTGCTCGTACATGTGAAACACTTGCTCGTACATGTGAATCACTTGCTCGTACATGTGAAACACTTGCTCGTACATGTGAAACACTTGTGCGTACATGTGAAACACTTGCTCGTACATGTGAAATACTTGTGCGTACATGTGAAACACTTGCTCGTACATGTGAAATACTTGCTCGTACATGTGAATCACTTGCGCGTACATGTGAAACACTTGCTCGTACATGTGAATCACTTGCGCGTACATGTGAAACACTTGCTCGTACATGTGAAATACTTGCTCGTACATGTGAATCACTTGCGCGTACATGTGAAACACTTGCTCGTACATGTGAATCACTTGCGCGTACATGTGAATCACTTGCTCGTACATGTGAAACACTTGCTCGTACATGTGAATCACTTGCTCGTACATGTGAATCACTTGCAAGTACATGTGAAACACTTGCTCGTACATGTGAAACACTTGCTCGTACATGTGAATCACTTGCTCGTACATGTGAATCACTTGCTCGTACATGTGAAACACTTGCTCGTACATGTGAATCACTTGCTCGTACATGTGAATCACTTGCACGTACATGTGAAACACTTGCTCGTACATGTGAAACACTTGCTCGTACATGTGAAACACTTGCTCGTACATGTGAATCACTTGCACGTACATGTGAAACACTTGCTCGTACATGTGAATCACTTTCTCGAACATGTGAAACACTTGCGCGTACATGTGAATCACTTGCTCGTACATGTGAAACACTTGCTCGTACATGTGAATCACTTGCTCGTACATGTGAAACACTTGCTCGTACATGTGAAACACTTGTGCGTACATGTGAAACACTTGCTCGTACATGTGAAACACTTGCTCGTACATGTGAAACACTTGCTCGAACATGTGACTTAAATACAGTCTATACAGTAGAATGCAGGAGAAGAAAGTTCAACACTCTTCAGCAATAAAAAAGTATATGATATATTATATATATCATATATGTATGCACATATATTATATTATTATATATGAGTATATCATAACTCATATATTTTCTTATAAATTTAAAAAGTAAGGCATTTCTTTACTAGTTACTTGAAAAAAGTAATCTGATTACGTAAAAACGGGTTACTTGTAATGCGTTACGCCCAACACTATATATATATATATATATATATATATTATGTTCTGTTTCTTGGTCAGTGATGTGAGTGTGTGTGTGTGTGTGTTGGTCAGGGGTTCTGCCATCGCTAAGATCGTCGGACACAATGTGAAAGCATCGAACCGCTTCGATCCAATGGTGAAGATGTGGGTCTATGAGGAGATGATTGATGGACGCAAACTCACCGAGATCATCAACACCGAACACGAGAACGTCAAATATCTGCCTGGACACAAACTGCCCAAAAATGTGGTGTGTGTTTCTCTTAATAGTACAGTGATGGGAACAGACCATAATACCGTGGTACTTTGATGGTACTCCAAGGTAATTGTTCAGAGAACATTCAAAAGTAACATTGCCCTAATGTTAGCAGAATGATACAATGGAACGTTCAGAACATTTTCATACATTCATTGAGATATTTCAGCTGGAACGACCTTGATTCGTGATCTAGTGAGGTCCAGAAGGTAATACCGCGGTATCTTTGAGACAGTGTTAGAGCTGGTTATCAGTTGGTTTAGACACAGATTAATGTGCTGAACTTTGCACAGATCACCTTTACACTCATCTACATGTTACTGCCGAAAAATTACACAACATCGTGAAGCAGATTAATAATCACTCATATGTAAGTGAAATAATCACTGAATTAGTCATAGTGCATGATGGGACAAGATAAATGAGCAAACGTGAACATAAACAGACTATAATTAACCAGGACAAAGCTGAAGGAGTCATGACAGTGCTGACAGTGCAATCATTCAGATATGACATTAGAAACCTGCTGGGACAGATCGGGTCATGTCTAAGTGTTATAGTGTATGCAATAACAGGCAGGAAGCCAGTGTAGCTGGACAATTATGAGATAAAAAAATGGAAATGATGCCAGAAAGGTGAAATTATGAGATCAGTCATACTTACTGCAGCGAAAGTCATAATTATGAGATATATAAAGTCATAATTGACAAAATGTTGAAATTATGAAATAAAAGTCAAAATCATAATTATGTTATAAACAGTTGATGTTGAAATTATAAGATAAAAATACAAAAAAGATTATTATGAGATAAAAATCATAATAATAAAACTGATAAAAAGCCTTGTCATAACTCAATCAGGAATACTTGATGAAGTCGTATGAGAGACCTTCAAACAATGCTATAATCAGTGTTGTTACTATTGAAAGTAATGCATTACAATATTGCGTTACTTCCTTAAAAAGTAACTAATTACGTTACTTAGTTACTTTTTATGCGTTACGTTAATTTTGCGTTACTTTTTAAATCTGGCCTGGGCTTGTTTCTTTGCTTTTAATATAAAAAGTTTCATTTTTTTGCAAATGTAAAAGCCCTTTTGCAGCAAAAGCCTCGGGCTGAGGGAAATGTATTTTCATGTCTATACAGTAGAACACCGAAGAAGAAAGTTCAGAAATACTAGAGACCATGTGAACCCACTGTGTTTGAGCTGACTTCCATCAGTAAGAGCCGTAGAGCGCCGGCCGAGCGTGGGATCAGGGTTCAGATCTCCTCTGTTTCCTCCAGGTGGCGGTCCCTGACGTCACAGAGGCCACGAACGGAGCAGACTTCCTGATCTTCGTCATTCCTCATCAGTTTATCGGGAAAATCTGTGACCAGATGAAACCTCACGTCAAATCTGGTGCCATCGGGATCTCCCTCATTAAAGTATGAATTTATTCTTTAACATTTTAGAATTTGAGTGGATTTAATGGTACTAGACAATAGATACGTAATTTGTTTCTACATAAATAATGCAAATATAAGAACATAATTTAGAATATTAGCTGTATTTTCCTTATTTTATTTTTTTAGTGAAGACTACTTCATCATGGCTGAATTTTTTTTATATAATAATTTTAAAATAAATTTTTGGTCTAAAAATGTTTTTGTTGTAAAAATTCCATCTACCTAAAAAAAGTTCTGCACAGCATTTACCGTTTCACTTAGTATTGTTTAGTCCATCCTCTTTGTGTGTGTTCAGGGCATCGATGAGGGTCCGGATGGACTGACCCTGATCTCTGACATCATCAGGTCCAAGCTGGAGATCGAGGTCAGTGTGCTGATGGGTGCCAACATCGCCACCGAGGTGGCCGAGGAGAAGTTCTGCGAGACCACCATCGGTGTGTGTGACATCACTTCCTGTGAGGAACCTGCAGCGCTTGTCCTTCTGTGTTTATAACTGCGTGTGTGTGTGTGTTTCAGGAGCCACTAATGAATCCAATGGCAAGATCTTCAAAGAGCTTCTGCAGACGCCGAACTTCCGCATCACTGTGGTGAAGGAGAGCGACACGGTGGAGCTGTGCGGAGCGCTGAAGGTACACACACGATTCTGTGGAGCAGGGGCTCGGTCTCATTCAGATTACTTGTGCTATTCCCAAAGGACGCTTTGGTTAATTATAATTATGAGATGATAAGACATCATGAATATGACATGGAAGATAAATTATGATATAAAAGTCAAAATGATGAGATCAAAAACTTTTAATTATGACAAAAGTGAAAACTATTAGATTAAATTATGATAATTATGGCATAAAATCGAAATTATGAGATAATCAAAAATATTAGAGAAAGTCAAAATTATGAGATTAACAGTTATAATTATGAGATAAGAACTCCTAAACATGAAAAAAGTCAAAACTATGAGATAATGCATAATTTTGACAATCGAAATAAGATAAAAAGACATAATTATGTCATGAATTCGAAATTTAGGGTGTTAAAAAATAATTAAAATCATAATCATAAACAAAAAATCTAAATTATGAGGAAAAAGTTACAATTATGAGATGATAATGAGATAATTATTAGATTATCAGATAATGAGATAAGAACTCCAAATTATGACAATCAAAATTATGAGATAAAAAGTAATCATTATGGAATAAAATTTTAATTATGAGATAAAATGTCATATTTATTGCATAAAATCAAAATAATGAGAAGAAAAGTCAATTACAGATGAACAGTTTAAATTGTGATATAAGAGCTCCTAATTATGACCAAAATAAGTCTATGAGATAAAAAAGCATAATTATGGCATCAAATCGAAATTATGAGATGAAATCATAATTATAACCAAAAAGTCAAAATTCTGAGAGAATCTAAATTATCTAAAATATGAGATAATCTAAATGATGTTTGTAAAAATGTAGATTAAAGGTTATAATTATGTCAAAAATATATTATGTCTGATATGAGATAAAAAGTTATAATTGTGACATGAACAGTCAAATTTTTAGTCATAAGTATGCAAAAAATTTACTATGAAATAAAAAATATAATATAATAATTATGAGATAGTCAATTATGATTAAAGATGTGCATGTGAATGTCTGACTGCAGCTGAGTGTCTGCTCTGGTGTGTGTGTGTTAATGTGTTTGTGTATTAATGTGTGTGTGTGTGTGTGTGTGTGTGTGTGTTTGTGTGTGTGTCAGAACATCGTGGCGGTGGGCGCAGGTTTCTGTGACGGTCTGGGTTTCGGTGATAACACTAAAGCTGCAGTGATCCGGCTGGGGCTGATGGAGATGGTGGCCTTCTCCAAACTCTTCTGTAAGAGCGCCGTGATCTCGGCCACCTTCCTGGAGAGCTGCGGCGTGGCTGACCTCATCACCACCTGCTACGGAGGACGCAACCGCCGCGTGGCCGAGGCCTTCGCCCGCTCACAGAAGGTCTGTAGCACCTGCGGTGGATCCATGTGTGCGTCCCGCCACTAGAGGGAGCACATGGACTGGACAGATCAGCATCAGAGCTAATGACTTAATGAACTAATTCAGGAAACTGAAGCCAGACTGTGTGCTTTGAATGTGATTTCTGTGCTGTTTCTCATCAGTCAATAGTGGAGCTGGAAGCTGAGATGTTGAACGGTCAGAAGCTCCAGGGTCCTCAGACGTCTGCAGAGGTTTACAAGATCCTCCAGAAGAAGAGCATGGTGGACAAGTGAGTCATCCTCAGTCATCCTCATCCTCATCAGTGTGTGTGTGTGTCTGACGTCTGTGTGTGTGTGTGTGCAGGTTTCCTCTGTTCGTCTCGGTCTATCAGATCTGTTTCGAGGGCCGGCAGGTGAAGGAGTTCATCAGCTGCCTCCAGAACCATCCAGAACACATGTGAGCGATCTGATGCGACCCGATCCACACACTACTGAGCCTCGTCCACACCCCACGGCCACAAAACATCAATTATGAGTCCAGTGTGATGAGCAGTACTGTGTAAAATCTGACTCAGGACTGTAACGCTGGTAAACGCACATGTGCTGCATTTTATATCTGCAGTTTTGACTACAATCCTCTTCTAGAGAAGTATTAAACACTTTATAACACAAACAATAAAAGCCATGCTGCTTATTTGAATCATTTATTCAGAATCAAGCTTCATTTATTCTTTCAGCAGTCAACATTAACACAAAATAAATCGAATGTTTCTTCATGAGCCACATAAGCCACTTTGGATGAAAGCGTTTGCTAAATTACTGAATGGAAAGGAAATGTTAATCAATCAATCACTAATTCAAACATTTAAATTGTTTAAAGACACATTTTTTTTTATTTTAAATAAAATAATTCTCAATAATAATATAAGAATGATAATACATATTTATAAAAATTATGATTGTTATAATTAAAATGATAAATACATTATAGAAATTATAAATTGTATATAAAATGTCTTCCTTGTTTTTTTTTTTGGTCCAGAAAACTAAAAAATAATTTTATTTATAATAATAATAATAATAATAATAAAAAGCCACGCTGCAAATTTTAATAAAACGTCAAACTTATTTTTCTTCATTAGCCACACAATACACTCAATCTCTAATTTCAATATTTCAATTAAAGACCTAACACATTTTTATTATTTAATAATTGTACTATTTTTTTATTTCAAAAGTATTTATTTTAATTTTACATTTAAATATTTTAATTTATTTTATTTTATATTTTGAATTCCAATTTATTAAATACAATGGATCTGTAATTTCGATGTTTAATTATATTCTTGTTTGGAATAATTATTGATGACAGTATTGATATTTTTGTCCAATCAAATGCTCTCATGAATGAGATTGCTCCTCCCCCTAAAGTATAAATATTAAAGTAGTATCACCTTTATTTCTAATGATATCAATTGAAAACGGTAATTATAAAGGTGTGTTCTTTGCTTTTGTTCTGGGTTTGTGCTGTGATGGAAACTAAAGAAAGTCAATGCATGTTCAGTGAGGTTTTCCTGCTCCAGAGTCTCGGACTGAAGGATCAGAGGCGGTCGGATTAGATGGTGGGGTAAATGGCGAAGCTGGATATTCCACACATGTTTTTATTTCGTGCCATTCGGATAAAGCCATTTTCACCCCATGCTGTTCCCCAGCTGAGACAGAGAGAAATCATCAGTCATCATTTCTGATTTTCAACACTAGAGGACATTAGAGCTCAGAGTGAAATACAGCAACTTACAGCTACTGAAGCTTGCTGATTATTACATAAACGCATATTAAACAGTATATTTATGAAAATAAGAATATTATAATAAAATAATGTAACATTATATTTAAAAATGATAATATTAAATATTGTATTTGCCTATAAAATATTTATATTGTAACTAAAATAGTAATATTATTAAAGTGTTATAATAAAAAATGTATAAGAGGATGAAATGTACAGCTAAAACAATCATTAATGATATAATACAATTATAATGAATATAAAATATTTATGTGTTTATAAATATGAATATTATATAATTATACACATTTTACATAATATTATAAAATGTAAAATAAATGTATATTTATATAAATGTTCATATTATAAGTAAGCAATTACTGATCATATATGAAAGTATAAAAAAGTGTTTTTAAATTTTCATGAAAAACATTAAATTATATTTAAAATAATAATTATTATAAGAATGACAATAAATATAAAATATATTATAGCAAATATAATTACAATTAAAATAAGTGAAAACAAATGTAAAATATATTTATATTTCATAAAAATATGAATAATATAAAGTATTCATTTCAAATATATATAAAAGTCAGAACTGTCACATAGTATTTTTTATCAAGTGAAAATTAACCTGTTTTTCACCAGCCAGAAGTCTTGTCCATTTTCTGAGCCATATCCCACAACTAGAACCGCATGATTGATCAGTCCAGAGCTGCACTTCGGATCGCTGTAGATTCCTGAACACACACATTATTCATTTACAATAAATGTATGTGCTGGTTTGTTGACAGAAAGCAGATAGGTGTTTGTGCTATATTTTATGTCTCACCGCCTCTGTATTTGTGGAAGGAAGCAAGTTTGGCGTTGATACCGACAGACACAGGTCCGATATTAGCAATGGCGTACTGCAGTGCCACCTCATTGTGACGCGGAAGAATACGGAAACCCGTGCAATATCCAGCTCTTCCCGTCACAGAGTATCGACACAAACCTTGCTGCAAAATTCAACACAACATTACAACAATATCACAGCAACATTACAAAAACATTACAATAATGTCACAGCAACAATACTACATTACAACAATGTCACTGTAACTAAAATGTAACTAAAAACCAAAACATCAGTATACTGACACAACAAGAACATCACACAACAATGCCATTACAATGTAACAACAGTGGCACTCCAGCATCACTACAATGCAACATCACTACATCACAATGCCACTACAATGTCATAAAAATCACTAAAATGTCACAAAAACATCACTACAATGTCACAACAATGCCATTACAGCATCACTACAATGCCACATCACTACAGTGTCACAATAACTCCACTACACTATCACAACGTCACCACAGTGTCACAATAACTCCACTACACTATCACAACGTCACCACAGTGTCACAATAACTCCACTACACTATCACAACGTCACCACAGTGTCACAATAACTCCACTACACTATCACAACGTCACTACAGTGTCACAATAACCCCACTGCACTATCACAACATCACTACAGTGTCACAATAACTCCACTACACTATCACAACGTCACTACAGTGTCACAATAACCCCACTGCACTATCACAACATCACTACAGTGTCACAATAACTCCACTGCACTATCACAACGTCACCACAGTGTCACAATAACTCCACTACACTGTCACATCACTACAGTGTCAAAATAACTCCACTACACTATCACAACATCACTACAGTGTCACAATAAATCCACTACACTATCACAACGTCACTACAGTGTCACAATAACCCCACTGCACTATCACAACGTCACTACAGTGTCACAATAACTCCACTGCACTATCACAACGTCACCACAGTGTCACAATAACTCCACTACACTGTCACATCACTACAGTGTCACAATAACTCCACTACACTATCACAACATCACTACAGTGTCACAACAACTCCATTGCACTATCACAACGTCACTACAGTGTCACAATAACTCCACTGCACTATCACAACATCACTAGTGTCAGAATAACTCAACTGTACTAACACAATGTCACTGCAGTGTCACAATAACTCCACTACACTATCACAACGTCACCACAGTGTCACAACAACTCCACTACACTATCACGTCACTACAGTGTCACAAAAACTCCACTGCACTATCACGTCACTACAGTGTCACAATAACTCCACTACACTATCACAACGTCACCACAGTGTCACAATAACTCCACTACACTGTCACAACATCACTACAGTGTCACAATAACTCCACTACACTATCACAACGTCACTACAGTGTCACAATAACCCCACTGCACTATCACAACGTCACCACAGTGTCACAATAACTCCACTACACTGTCACAACATCACTACAGTGTCACAATAACTCCACTACACTATCACAACGTCACTACAGTGTCACAATAACCCCACTGCACTATCACAACGTCACTACAGTGTCACAATAACTCCACTGCACTATCACAACATCACCACAGTGTCACAATAACTCCACTACACTATCACAACATCACTACAGTGTCACAATAACTCCACTACACTATCACAATGTCACTACAGTGTCACAATAACTCCACTACACTGTCACATCACTACAGTGTCACAATAACTTCCCTACACTATCACAACATCACTACAGTGTCACAATAACTCCACTACACTATCACAACGTCACTACAGTGTCACAATAACTCAACTGTACTAACACAATGTCACTGCAGTGTCACAATAACTCCACTGCACTATCACAACGTCACTACAGTGTCCTATAACTCCACTGCACTATCAATAATATCACTAAAATGTCACCACTACAATGTCACCAAATAACAACAACGCCAATACAATGTCTCAAAAATGCCTCTGCAACGTCCCAACAATGCAACAATTTCACTACAACACCATAACAATATCACTACAATACAACATCACTACAACCTAACAGTGACACAACAGCCCCACCACTAAAATGTTATCACTACAATATCACATAAAAAGCCACTACAATGTCATAACAATGCCACTACATCATCATCGTCACATATTGATGTGGTTGTACCTTGTAAAGCACTTTTTGATTGTATCTATGAAAAGCGCTCTATAAATAAACTTCACTTACTTACATCAAAACAATGCCCTTACTTTGCCACTGCAACAACACAACAATGTCACTACATGGTTACTACAATGTCACTAAGCCACTACAACGTCACTTCACAACAATAACACAACAACATTACTGTATTATGTAGATGTTTTTAAGAGTATTTCACATGTTTTTTAAATATATATTTATTTAAATTTTTAATTTTTATGATTTACTTATTTTCTGGTAAGTGTTGTATTTAAAAATGATTTATGATTTTGTTTTTTTATTATTAGCTTTCCATTAATTTACCACCTCAATTTGGGAATCACTGATTTATACTGTAGTATGACCATGAACACGGATGCTCAATGGGTGTTGTGTTAACGTTCTGCAGTACCTTGTGTTCATACGGGTAGAAGGTGTTGGAGTCAATGCCTTTGTTCTGGATGATGTAGAGAAAAGCTCTGCTCAGATATCCTCCTCTGCAGCCGCGGTTCCCCAGACTCACACTGCAGTCCAGCAGGTTCTGCGGACTCAACGGTACCAGAGAACCGGTTTTCCTCTTCATCTGACCCTCCAGAGCACCGACGGCACTGAACGCCCAGCACGAGCCACACGGGCCCTGAAACCACATTATATAACATAAAAACATTTGATTTATGTGTATAAAATAGGCATATTATTACTAAAGTAATAAAATACAAATACAAATATATTTATGCATACAGATATATATATATATATATATTATATGAAGTGTATATTAAGTATAATAATTATTAATAATATAATAAAACATTTTTAATTTATAATTAATACAAGTATTCATATTATAGATATTATAATAAATAAAACATATATTTCTATTTTATGAAGATCTGAATATTATAACATTACGTACAATATTACAATTCTGTGCTCAAACTCTTAGTACAGCACACACACACACACACACACACACACACACACCTGGTTCTGGACAGGACTGACCATCCCGTGCTCCGTCCAGTTGACTCGTGGTGGGGGGGGCTGGTGTGATGGAGGCGGGGATGTTACGTTGAGATCCGAAAAATCTTCCTCCAGTAAACCATTCAACTGATTAACCTCGTCTGCAGTCTAAACACACACACACACACAACTCAATTCATCTGATCTCTGACCTGTACTTAAGACATAGTCTATGAAAAAATGTAATCAAGAAAAACGTAAATGGTTCAAAAAGTCAAACCGATCAAAATTAAGGGTGTATAATGCCGATTTGTTTATATTTCAAAGAATAATTTAATTTATCAAAACATATTTGATTTGTTCATGATGTTAGTAGTCTTTAATGAAAACATTTCTTGATTTCATTATAGTTGGGTTATATTTTGTGGCCCCTGACTGTGGTTTGTTTTTTCTCCTCTTTACTCATGTTTTAATATTCATTTGTCTGTATAATGAGTGTGTTTTCTTCATTGCCACTTTTTCAAAGCTTTACACGCTCAAATTCAAGACACTTTCTCACATCTGATCTGAGGTGTGAATGACATGACACATCTGCTAATGGCTCAAAAATATCAAATGTATTGTTTTTAATACACTGGCAGGTATTATTCTCCTTTTATTAAGCTCGAGTTTACTTCAATTTACATCTCACATAAATGTATCATTTATATATTTTTTATTATAATTTTTTGTACTTTGAAACAATTCATTTTAAATAATTTAATTTAATATTGTTATTTATTTTATAATTTATTTTGAGTGTTTTTTTATTATTTGACATTTTTATGAATCAGTTAATTTAAGTAAATGTTTTATTTTTTAAGTATTTATTTTAATTAAAATAAATGTTTAAAATTACTTATTTAAATAAATGTTAGTTTATTATTGTATTTATTTTAAAATTACGTCTTTTAATTTTGTATTTTAATAATTAACATTTTCATTAGATTTAATTGCCGTTTTATGAGAAATATAGTTTTCATCTAAAATTATTACTTCTGCCAATATGAGATTATTTCAAATCAGCAAATACACCCTTGATTTAAAAAGCAGATATTTGAAGTTGGAATGTTTCTATGGTAACGAGATTCTAAGAGCAGTGACTGGCTCATTTATTTAGAATAGGGGACTTCCTTTGACCATATTTGGTGTTTCCTCATGAATCATCTTGTTACATGTGTAATTATACTGGCAGAGTTCTGAGGAATGACGGTGTGTGTGTGTGTGTTAAAGCACCATGTCGCTGAGCTGGTTCAGTCCCAGTGTGTACGAGTGCAGACCGACAGCCGTCTCCTCGTTGTGTTTCATGATATCCAGAAGATTCTGCTCCCAAACGCCTCTCCTGTGACGCTCCTCTCTCTAGAACACACACACACACACACACACACACACACACACACACACACACACACACGCACACACACGCACACACACACACGCACACACACGCACACACAAACACACACACACACACACACACACACACACACACACACACAGTGTCTCAGTTACTGGTTGCTGGAAAGTGTTTCTGTGAAAGAACTAGACGCTGGGTTTAACACAGTTTTTCACAAGACACTACAGACCAAACCACTGTTTCTTACATTTACTGTAAGTGTTTCTTTTATTGCACTTTATCTATTAGCATCTGTAGATTTCAGTCACAATCTTTAAAGAGTTTGTTTCTCCACTTTAGCAGTACTTACATGCTCCAGACTTTACCGTTTTATTCCTCTCTGTATTCTGAAGGTTTTTACTGAAGGGTTTGTTTATAATTTATTATCTTGATTTTATTATTGCACTTTATCTATACTTTGCAGTCACTAATATCTGAAACCATCATCATTTGTTGTTATTGGAGAGAGAATTTCTTCTGTTGTGTTATTTCTGAACTCAAGGAAATCTGTTGGGTGTTTATTTCTAAAGGCTTCTCATGCACTTTACAAACAGACACTGCTTTACGTGAGGATTTAGAAAGAATCATGGAATAGTCATTACCGTGTGTGTTCGTGCACACCACACAACAGCTGGCTGTACAGTTCCCAGAACAGATTAGCGTCCTGCACGCTTGTGTTATATTTAATCATCTCACCGCACACTTGAGCTGATTGTGTCTGTGCTCCAGGAGAAATCCTCAGCGCTGACGGCTTTAAATGATCGTGTTTTAATCAGGAATATGAGCTGACACTCGAGCGACAGAGAACTGCTCAGATGAAGCATCACAAACACAATCTGCTGATCTCAGTTCAGTGGGACAAACACAAACACACCGACCGACAGAGAGAGAGAGATCATGTGTGTGTGTGTGTGTGTGTGTGTGTGTACTCACTGTGTTCCTGTAGGTCTTGTTGTGTTGAGATTTCCAGGCCTTCCACTGATCATTCAGACGACTGACCTCAGAACAGACCAGAGACACACACAGCAGAAGCAGAACAAACCTGATCATACCTGCACACACACACACACACACACACACACACACACACACACACAGAGAGAGAGACACACGCACACACACACACACACACACACACACACGCGCACACACACACACGCGCACACACAGAGACACACACACACACACACACACAGACACACACAGAGAGACACACACACACACACACAGAGACACACACACACAGACACACACAGAGACACACACACACACGCACACAGAGACACACACACACATGCAAACAAACAGAGACACACACACAGAGAGACACACACACACACACACACACACAGAGACACACACACACACACATTGTTTAAGTATATTAGTTGTTTTATTGACACACTAATTAAGTCACTATTTATTTTATTTTTTTCTGTTCTCACTTTTCACATTTATTTTAGTAAGCTTTATTTTTGGTCGTTTTTATTTTACATTTAATTTTAATTTGACATTGGGTTTATGTAAATTGTTAAATTTATTCCGAATCATTTAAGATTGCATTTTTTGTCTGTTTTACTCTGTTTATATATTTTAACATTTTTTATAATTGAAGTACTTTGAACATTTTTTTAGCACATTTTAAGTGTGTTACTGTAAGTAATTGGCATTTTCACTCAAATTATGAATACATTTAATAAATAATTGTATGTGAGTGAAACATTGAAATAAATGTGAATGTTGAACAGAAATTGTATTTTTTTGTCAAATCTAGCCTAATAATTTATGTTTTTTTTTCTCCACAATTTTAATTGAATTTATATATATACAGTGATACTGTGGTAGATCTCATTACTCTGCAGAAAGCATCTGTAACAGATCCCACACAACATTTAATGCATCTTCAATACGTTTCCAGCACACTAGATGTTAAAAGTCTTCAGTAAGTGTGTGTGGTCTAGAGTTTCTCTAACCTGTCTGTCCAGTAATGAAGCGCTCAGAGAGTTTGTGAAGAGTAAAAGTGCTGATCTTACCGGCGTCTGTGAGGATGATGATGATACTGATGATGAACACACTCTTCTGCTTCGCTGTAGCAGCGTCTGAAAGAGGAAGTGTGTTGTGTCTGGTTTCCTGTGTGATGGAGTCATGTGAACACAGTTACAGACGAGGAGCTCCGCCAGCAGCTCTCATGTTATCTGACTGTGTTCACTCTCTCTGATCAGAAGAAGAGCTCATTACAGCCCCTCATCACTAGTTCTGATCAAACACCTTGTGTAGTTGTGTGTTGTGTACTGAGCGTTTGACAGCCGCAGGAGTGTGTGATGTGCTGATGCTGACGTCTGTTAAACGTGTGACTGATGCTGCACTACTGTAAAAAACACACACACACACACACGAGCACAGATGGACAGGATCTGACTCAGTAACCTGACAGAGTTAGCTCAGATTCACCTGCTTCACACTGTGGAGATATGATTAGATGATCATCATCAGTGATATCTGTATGATATCTGTGTCCCTGCAGCACAGAAGCAGTCTTCAGGAGCACAGCGATATTAGACAACACACTGTATGAGTCACAATTATACATTCCTCTTTGATGACAAAAGAGCACTGCCCTGACTGAGCTTCTTAAAACAATGTCTTATAAAAACGAGATGTTGTCATTTAAAACGATATAATAATTATCACATTAAAATGACATATGTGATAAAATGATATGTTTTCCCGTTATAATAGATATATGGTACCGTACATGACAACAAACTGTTAGAAGAAAGGGATCATTGGGGTTCTATATAGAACCATAGGGTTCTTTACTCAACTCCAAAGAACATTTTATGCTAAAAAGGTTCTATAATGACAAGGAAGAACCCTTTTGGCATAAAGGGTTCATATCTTGAATTTTATGATCATTCACACGCATTCATAAATGCATTTGAATACACCGAATAATGCAGTGAAAGAACGCACTCAAAATGCACACGCGCACTATTATAGTGATGGGAAGTTCGGATCATTTTACCGACTCGGACTTTTGAGTCTCGTTCAGCAAAATGAACGAATCTTTTTTCGAGTCATTTCGTTCATTTTAGCAAAATGTAATTAAAATATTAAGTGCTACCTCCCCAACACATCTAGTACTTACGCAAACGTTGATCACACTACAAACAATACAAAAATAAAATGCTATGAGATAAAGAAAAAAATACTCATTCTTTACCTGGGTCTTCAGTCTGTGATTAGCTCATCTCACCTCTTATCTGACAAGAAGTCTTCGGGTTTAAGTCATTCCTTAATCACGTGACAGCCCCATACGCAAAACTAACGCGGTCTTGAGCCGGAAAGAGAATTGATTAGTTCATCTCATGAGTCTTTCGGGTCGAGTTTGACTCGTTCCTTAATCACGTGACAGCCCCATACGCAAAACTAACGCGGTCTTGAGCCGGAAAGAGAATTGATTAGTTCATCTCATGAGTCTTTCGGGTCGAGTTTGACTCGTTCCTTAATCATGTGACAGCACCATACGCAAAACTAACGCAGTCGTGAGCCGGAAAGAGAATTGATTAGTTCATCTCATGAGTCTTTCGGGTCGAGTTTGACTCGTTCCTTAATCACGTGACAGCCCCATGCGCTATTTCTGACATTTCTGTCACCGTGTTTTTGTTACTGTTTGTTGAGGATCTGTGGTTTGTTATTATTTTATAAATAAATAAAACCCTGTTATAAATAAAATTTTGATTAATTTGTCTTCTTGACTGTCTATCGGTAAATAAACACTAGGCTATATAATAATATAATAATCCAAGCTTACAATAAAAAGTATTTATAGACTAGTTTGTTCATTTTTACTCCAATTTTGAGTTTGCTGGTATAATAATTGCTTTTCCTAGGCAGACTTGACATATTGGTGTAATATATGTATAAGAAGATTGCTCAAAAAAGGACATAATGACATACATTAAAAGCAAATAACATTTTGAATTTGAATTATTAATGTTAAAGACAAATGTTAAAGACATTAAGGTTATGATAACTTCAGCTTTAACAGTTTTAACCCAGCTCAGAGTGAGGAGTTTCAGATCCTGGTGCGCTGCCAGTGCAGGGGCCATGTTTTGGGAAGACTTTGACGAGAGGGTAGCAAGCTTGAGGCCTTCTGCTACCTCTTCTAAGACCTCAGATGCTATGATGGCCAACCTTGCAGAGCCACTCTTACCCCGCACATCAGACCCTCTGGCCTGGTGGAGGAGATGTTCACCAGTATACACAAGCCTTTCTGAAGTCACAAAGACAAGACTTTGCATTGTGGCCACATCCGTGCCATCTGAATTTTTTTTTTCTAAAACTGGGCAGATTATCTCAGATAGAAGAACTCACAGACTCAGCCCATCCAAGGTCAGGGAGCTTGTTGTTTTTTTAATAATGTAAACATGCCTTAAAGCAAGTCCTAAAAATATAGCCACAGTGTGTTATTTATTTTAAAGCTTATTTATTTTTATTTATTTAGAAAAAGACTAGCTTGTTGTGCAATATTTTTGTTGTTGTGATTTTAAAAGGTAATTTGTTATTGTTATAAGGCTCCATAGCTTTAGTATCTCTTAATTTTCATTTATTTTTTATTCAAATGGTTTAAAATTATTTTGGGAATAGCTTGTTGTGCAATATTTAGTTTTTCTTTTTTTTATATTGTACTTTTAAAGTTCATTTGTTAAGGTTATTAGACCCTGTGGCTTTATTATCTTTTCATTTTAATTTCATATTTAATTATTTACATTTTTATTATTTTAATTTATTTTGGAATAGTTGTCCTCTTTGTTACAAAGCTTTTCTGTAATAAACAATAAACAACTATTCAAAAGTATGTACAGTGTTTTTAATGTTTATAAAGTGTCATATGTTACAAAAGTATGGTTTACACAGACAATCTGATTTAATAACTGCACAACTAAACCAAAACAAACAAACAGACAGAAAAAAAGATCAACATTTTAAGCATAACCAATTCTTTATTTCCACATTCAGTGTTATGGAAAAGTACCACCATGACAGAAATTAAAAACAACAATTTGAAACCAGAAATGCATCACGTTACTGTAAGAGTAAATAATACTAATAATAAATAAGTACTACGCACCCATTTTGTAAGGAAAGTTGTAAATGAACTAATTACTCTAGCCAATGTTGTCACACAGTACAAAAGAACGAAAAACCCGAAGAACCGAAAGATGAACTATTCAATTATCTGCATTATTTTACTGTCAGTGTCTATGGTTTTAGCGTATGGGTCTGTCACGTGATTAAGGAACGACTCGACCTGAAGACTCATGAGATGAACTAATCAATTCTCTTTCCGGCTCATATTGCATTGGGTTTAACGTATTGGGCTGTCACGTGATTGAGGAACGAGTCAAAAACCCGATAGACTCGAACTATGAACTAATCAATTCTCTTTCCGGCTCATGCTGCATTGGGTTTAACGTATTGGGCTGTCACGTGATTGAGGAACGAGTCAAAAACCCGATAGACTCGAACTATGAACTAATCAATTCTCTTTCCGGCTCATGCTGCATTGGGTTTAACGTATTGGGCTGTCACGTGATTGAGGAACGAGTCAAAAACCCGATAGACTCGAACTATGAACTAATCAATTCTCTTTCCGGCTCAAGACTGCATTGAATGACAGGTGAATTACTACTACTAGAACAGAACCCATAGAATAATGCGCATGCGCGACTGAACGAATCACTCCCCGAGACGACTCGTTCTTCCCGAGTCACATTAAAGATTCGTTCAAAATGAACGAATCGTTCAAGAACGACACATCACTACACTATTATGACTTCATCATGAAACTTTACATTAGCCTAGATGCGTGCACTTTTTAGGCATGATTTTAGTTTTTGAATATACTTGATACTGTTAAAAGGCACATCATTAAAACAAAAAATATGAGTTCACAATTCATACCTAAACATACGAGGAAAACGTAATTATAACTAGCTACTAAATTAGTTAAAATGATTCGCGATCCCCAAATTGACTCAAATGATTCGCGATTCCCAAATTGACTCAAATGATTCGCGATCCCGCTACGAACTCCCGAACTGACTCAAATGATTCGCCATCCCGCTACGAACTCCCGAACTTCTTCAAATGATTCGCGATTCCCAAATTGACTCAAATGATTCGCGATCCCGCTACGAACTCCCGAACTTCTTCAAATGATTCGCGATTCCCAAATTGACTCAAATGATTCGCGATCCCGCTACGAACTCCCGAACTGACTCAAATGATTCGCGAACCCGCTACGAACTCCCGAACTGACTCAAATGATTAGCGATCCATACACATAATGCTATAAACGTGTGCACATCGAGAGAGATAAACAGAAGATGTTCATGTTAACAACTTCTTTAACTTGAGCAAACTCTGCTAATACACATACATTTGTTAATAAAGTAAATAAAACGAAAACATGAATGTTTTAATGCTACTGAATCAAAATAAATGATCCACTCGAAAGTCTCTGTTCATCATGGCAGGACCTGGATCAGTGAGCTGCGTCTCGGGCCGATGACGTCACTTTCATGGAGGCATGTTGTACACGCCCCCGTCCATTGACTCCACCCCCAGGTCAAAACAGTGCCACAAAGAGAGACGTGCAGAAAAGTAAAGCGCAAAGGAAAAATGGTATCGCAAGCTCAAACTAGACTGAAACACAAAATAAAAGCAGCGTTGCAAATAAATTAATAGATATGACCATGGAATTGCAAAATCATTGCTTTCGCGCTGTTTCATTTGTTTTGCAATTCTTAATTTTTGTTTGCAAAAAGCAAATGTATTAAATTTGTTTTTGTTTTTGTATATTTTAAACAAGGTAAATCTAAATTTATTAAAATAAAAAGTCACATGGATTTTTCTGGGCTAAGCCCCGGATCTCCACTCACCCTAGAACCACCCCTGTGGTACACTATGTAGGTGAGATAAGTAATTGTCACCACAGTCCTGACGTAAACGCAGCTGAAATGATGAAATACACGGTTTTACAATGTCATTTAATCTAAGGTTTTTAATTGTAGCAAGTTTATTAGGGTTAATCTCCAATCTCAGACCCATGACTCCTTTAAGATGATCAGATCAAATGTGTCTATAACCGACTCTGGACTTGGAATATTTTATTTTTAAAACACTTAATTCTGTATGATTTCTAAGCTTGTTTCCTCACGGGGATCTAAAAATGTCACCACAAGGTCAAAACTGACTGGTTTTACTATCCTTGTGAACACACACACATCCTTGTTTTTGTTACTTTGTGAGACCCCATGACTGGGACATCACTTGTGGGATCCACCTTTTCTAGAAGTGGTATGCTTCTTAAAAAAATCACGCAATATCAGAACACACTCATAAACACAAATCTCACTTGATAATCTCAAATTTGAGAACTTTTGCACAAGACCTGACTGGGACGGCACATGTGGGGTCCTAAACTGGTTTTCCTTCCTTGTGGGTCCATCTACACACACTTCCAGTTTTACATACTTCATGAGGCCATGCCTTTACGATTCAGTAGTTGTGGGGCCCTTTGCACATTGTCTTTTAATTTAATAAAAATCTATATCCTTTACTTCACAGTTAAAAAAAAAACAAGTCAGAAAAAAAAAAAACAAGTCAGTTGACCACTGTTTTAGACACCGTCTTCATTCTGCCTGCTGTTTGTGGCATAATCCCTTTTGATTGGTTTGTGTTTTACCAGCCAACACCAATAAACCTCCATTGTATCAGTTACTGAAAAGTTGCTTTTGTATAGAAGCGTCTGCTAAATGATTAAATGTAAATGTTTAATTACATTATGACAATATAGTATAGTAGAGTTAAACTAAAGTTGTATTGATAGGCAAAATGGCAATGTTATTAGCATTATACAAATTGTATTTGGAATAATAAAAAAAAATGTTCTATTAAGTGGAAATAATGAAACTGTGTTAATCACAAGTTTTCATGATTTCAATCACTGTGACCCTGTCCAAAGGCTGTCCTCTCAGAAAGAGTAACATACAACTAATATAAAAGAGAAGAAACCTAACACGTTGAAGTAAGAAATAAAAGACAGACATGTGACTGCACTGAAGACTCTTTATTAACACTGCTAAACATACACACTGAACAAAATGATAAACGCAACACTTTTGTTTTGTCCCAATTTTTCATGAGCTGAACTCAAAAGATCTAAGAGATTTTCTATGTACACAAAAGGCCTATTTCTCTCAAATATTGTTCACAAATCTGTGTTAGTGAGCACTTCTCCTTTGCTGAGATAATCCATCCACCTCACAGGTGTGGCATATCAAGATGCTTATTCAACAGCATGATTATTACACAGGTGTGACTTAGACTGGTATGGAGTGAGTTTTGGTTCTTTATTACATGCGAGAAAATAAAAGATCTGAGAGAAAAAAAAAAGTTTGAGAGAAAAAGTTATCACACTGATAGCAAAAAAAAATTTCATGAGAGAAAAAATAATATTTGAGAGAAAAAGTTTTCATGCCAATAGCAAAAAATAATAATATTTGAGACTAAAAAAAGTTTTGAGAGAAAGTATTTTCTCATAGAACATAAAAAAATATACATTTGAAATTTTTAAAATTATTTCTGAGAAAAAAAATCTCTCTCAAGATACTTTGAAAAAAACTCTCAAATATATATGTTTTGCTATCAGTGTGAAAATATTTTCTCAAAAAAAAAAAGTGTTTCTCTCGAAACGCTTTTCTTTGCTCTTGATGCAATTTCTTGCTCTCGTGTCAGGATTTTGCTTTCACTGTGAGAATTGTGTCATGGGCGGGGCCACGTTCCTATTGGCCAGTCGGGTGAGCATCGTCTTGTCTTGGGAGTCGAACTGAATCATTACACCATTGTTCGGTTCACCTGCATAGAGGATGCCTTATGGATAGTTAAGTTGAGCAGTGAGCACGGACACTCCAATGTTTGGGTAAGATGATGACACACAGCTGGCTGAGCAAGTTCAGTATCACTGAAGATTAAACATTAAAAAATAGCACTCATATTCATGAATGAATGTGTATTATATTATTTGCTTGCTAATCGCTAGTAAAGCTAACCAGCCATCATGCTAGGTAAACTTGCAAACTCACCTGGTTTAAACTATGTTTAAATCAAATGCCAAATTAATGTTTTGATTTAGATAGTTTCACGCCTTATTTAGTGAGTAGTGAGCTAGTTTCTACCTTTGCACTTGCTAGCCTCAAAGCACCTGAAGAGTAACTGCTTGTTCATACAACCTCCCGTACAACTTTCAACTAACGTTAGTATGCATGGAAGGTGGCAACCCTACAACTAGCTAACATTAGACAATGATTGACATACCGTTTGAAAGATTTAAAAGAAAAAATAATTACCATGACAGTACAGGCACAAACATATTTGTGGGTTGCTAATGTAAGAGTTAGTCCTAGACCTGCAATTTACCTTGTCAGCTCTAGACCTCGACTAGATGGTAAAAAATATTTAGAATAAGCCCCGTGTAGCTGAGTTTGTGAGCTATACATGCAGTGTAGCTAAACATGTGCAACAACCATACAAAGACTATTTTAAACAAAACTAGGTGGGACACTTTCAAACGGTATATCAATCACTGCTCACTACTCACTAAATAAGGCGTGAAACTATCTAAATCAAAACATTAATTTGGCATTTGATTTAAACATAGTTTAAACCAGGTGAGTTTGCAAGTTTACCTAGCATGATGGCTGGTTAGCTTTACTAGCGATTAGCAAGCAAATAATATAATACACATTCATTCATGAATATGAGTGCTATTTTTTAATGTTTAATCTTCAGTGATACTGAACTTGCTCAGCCAGCTGTGTGTCATCATCTTACCCAAACATTGGAGTGTCCGTGCTCACTGCTCAACTTAACTATCCATAAGGCATCCTCTATGCAGGTGAACCGAACAATGGTGTAATGATTCAGTTCGACTCCCAAGACAAGACGATGCTCACCCGACTGGCCAATAGGAACGTGGCCCCGCCCATGACACAATTCTCACAGTGAAAGCAAAATCCTGACACGAGAGCAAGAAATTGCATCAAGAGCAAAGAAAAGCGTTTCGAGAGAAACACTTTTTTTTTTTGAGAAAATATTTTCACACTGATAGCAAAAAATATATATTTGAGAGTTTTTTTCAAAGTATTTTGAGAGAGATTTTTTTCTCAGAAATAATTTTTAAAATTTCAAATGTATATTTTTTTATGTTCTATGAGAAAATACTTTCTCTCAAAACTTTTTTTAGTCTCAAATATTATAATTTTTTGCTATTGGCATGAAAACTTTTTCTCTCAAATATTATTTTTTCTCTCATGAAATGTTTTTTTGCTATCAGTGTGATAACTTTTTCTCTCAAACTTTTTTTTTTCTCTCAGATCTTTTATTTTCTCGCATGTAATAAAGACACATTTCTAACTCCATAGACTGGACACAATAAAAGACCACTCTAAAATGTGCAGTTTTATCACATAGCACAATGCCACAGATGTCTTTCATGTCACAGAAGTTTACAGGTGGATTCAGCATCATGGCCAGCTTAGCAACCTAATGAATCACAAACAAAACTGAATTGTTTGTGATTCCTTAGGTTGCTAAGCTGGCCATGATGCTGAATCCACCTGTTGTTGCTTTTAATCACTGGATGGGAGCTGTCAGTTTCGCACCCTCTATACTTGCGACATTGTGCTATGTGATAAAACTGCACATTTTAGAGTGGCCTTTTATTGTGTCCAGTCTTAGTCACACCTGTGTAATAATCATGCTGTTCAATAAGCATCTTGATATGCCACACCTGTGAGGTGGATGGATTATCTCAGCAAAGGAGAAGTGCTCACTAACACAGATTTAGACAGATTTGTGAACAATATTTGAGAGAAATAGGCCTTTTGTGTTCATAGAAAAAGTCTTAGATCTTTGAGTTCAGCTCATGAAAAATGGGGGCAAAAACAAAATTGTTGTTTATATTTTTGTTCAGTGTAGTTACTTTCAGCATGGTGCTTTTGGTGAATTATACCTGCAGCTCAGTAGCATCTTATAAAATTGTATCTGTATTGGGATTTCCTTGTGACACCTTCTTACTCCCAAGTGCTCACGGATCTCTCACAGACTAAACAACCAATCAGTAACTCATTACAATGTAACACTGTCGCTCATAAGCTAATGACGACATAAATGGACAGGAAAACACTTGTCTATAACTATAGATGATAAAAGAGCAAGCTGGAATCTGAAGAATTAGTTGACTGAAGAATCGACACCAACTGATAACTACTATAGATTTCATTCGTCAATGGCCAGATATCCTAAAACAAGACTCAATGACCTGATACAGCCTTTCATCATACAAAACTGAAATCAATGAAGTACATCATGCATTTTGAAACTACATCAGAATTTATCCTCTCCCAAATATTAATAAGAGCACAAGTGTTGCATAAGATAATATATTTGGTAAAATGCAAAAAATTCATAATAATGTCGGTCTTTTCTCGCTGTCAATAGTCTCTTGTTCTCCATATCTCGTGTCCAAGATACTGTACCTGCTAATGTTCAACCTCATTCCCTCTCCAACTATAAAACTGACCCCGTCTCTCTGAACCTTTACCTTTAGAACTAAAACATCTGATTTCAAAACCACCTTTTTGTCCAGATGTTGAAAGCATTCACTATGGGATTACATTTAAAATTCCATAAAATCTGACAATTTTTACATTTAACCATTTACAACTTTATACTTTGGGTGTACTTTATACTTGCGGCTCAGGAACATAGCTCAAATTTTCCTTTGCAGAGCAGATATCCGGTTTTTTATGTAAAATTTAATAGCCAGCCAGTCCCTCCGTTTTAGGGCTTCCGGCTCAGATTTGAGGCACAAATCGCAGGCAGCCTTTCCTGGAACACGACACGATTCAATGAAGTGCATCATGTGTTTTTCAACTGCATCAACCTCCACCTTCTCCCAATTCTTTTTCTTGACTGGTTTGCGACCTAAAAGAGAATGAAATTACTAAACTTGAAAGCAGGACAAATTTATTAAGTTTTGCTCGCATTCTCACAACCCAATAACCAAACTCATAAATAAATCACCTGCTAAAACAGTTCCTTTAACTTAAACTGAGTTCTTCACTACAAATACTGTTAAAGAACAGTAGCACTATGTTTCAGTTAATCAGATCATTCACACAAGTCACCATTTTTTGGAGATGATAAGTTTTTCTTTGTGTCATTTCGCATCTGACTGCCTGAAGTACATGGTGACTCGGCTGTGTCCACAACACAGTCCTTGTTCCTTGGATGCTGACTTTCATTTTGAGATGTCACATTGTGTGGTGAGGCCACCCTTGTGCAATCTGTTTAATTAAAAAAGAACAAATATTGCATGTGAGCCTATTATGATTAGTATAGTCTTCATAAGTATACAGTGCCTATAGAAAATCACCATACTCTGTTGAAATCCTTATCTTGTGTCACATTAAACCCTGGAAATTAATACATACATATACACACACATTTTTATATATATATATATATATATATATATATATATATATATATATATATATATATATATATATATATATATATATATATATATATAATATATTAGGGCCGGGACTTTAACGCGTTAATTGAGATTAATTAATTACACAAAAAATAACGCGTTAACTAAGATTAATCAATTACAGAAAAAAAAAATCCCGCATTTTTAACAACTTATTTTTGCACCGCGGAACGTTTCTCACTGGATTTGTTTCGGCGGACCGATTATACTGGAGCACTAACTAGCGTTCGCTTCGCATATCACTACTGTCTATGATATCACTGCAGCACATCGAGCCTCAAGTATCACTTCAACGCAAAACATATAGCCGCTAGCGTGGACTTCACACTTTATGTTGAACTATATATTATTTTGTTGGTGCAACAGTTTATGTTGAACTCTTTATTGTTTTGGCCAAGGTTATTGAGAGTTGGACTTAGTATGTTATGGCCTCTGAAGCAACAGAGAGATGTTTTCTAATAGTCAGGGTTTCCAATGTTCTGAATGTAATTGACAGTATTGTGTTTTACTTAAAAAACACTTTACAGAAGGTTCCAGCACCTATAAGCTTCCTGAACTTCTGAAATGTACTATTTGTAAATTGTTTCTAAATATGCTATTGCTACACTTCATGGCAAAAATTGCACTGGTCTGCTAGACTAAAAATAAACAATATTTTGTTGCTTAAGCTTATGTATTCAGTCATTATTCAATGGTATACTATAAATCCATGTGAAAAAAAAAATACTTCTCACTGTTCTCAGGTCAAATATTTATATGCGATTAATTTCGATTAATTAATTACAAAGCCTCTAATTAGAATAATTTTTTTAATCGAGTCCCGGCCCTAATATATATATATACAGTATTGTTCAAAATAATAGCAGTACAATGTGACTAACCAGAATAATCAAGGTTTTTAGTATATTTTTTATTGCTACGTGGCAAACAAGTTACCAGTAGGTTCAGTAGATTGTCAGAAAACAAACAAGACCCATCATTCATGATATGCACGCTCTTAAGGCTGTGCAATTGGGCAATTAGTTGAAAGGGGTGTGTTCAAAAAAATAGCAGTGTCTACCTTTGACTGTACAAACTCAAAACTATTTTGTACAAACATTTTTTTTTTTTCTGGGATTTAGCAATCCTGTGAATCACTAAACTAATATTTAGTTGTATGACCACATTTTTTTAAAACTGCTTGACATCTGTGTGGCATGGAGTCAACCAACTTGTGGCACCTCTCAGCTGTTATTCCACTCCATGATTCTTTAACAACATTCCACAATTCATTCACATTTCTTGGTTTTGCTTCAGAAACAGCATTTTTGATATCACCCCACAAGTTCTCAATTGGATTAAGGTCTGGAGATTGGGCTGGCCACTCCATAACATTAATTTTGTTGGTTTGGAACCAAGACTTTGCCCGTTTACTAGTGTGTTTTGGGTCATTGTCTTGTTGAAACAACCATTTCAAGGGCATGTCCTCTTCAGCATAGGGCAACATGACCTCTTCAAGTATTTTAACATATGCAAACTGATCCATGATCCCTGGTATGCGATAAATAGGCCCAACACCATAGTAGGAGAAACATGCCCATATCATGATGCTTGCACCTCCATGCTTCACTGTCTTCACGGTGTACTGTGGCTTGAATTCAGAGTTTGGGGGTCGTCTCACAAACTGCCTGTGGCCCTTGGACCCAAAAAGAACAATTTTACTCTCATCAGTCCACAAAATGTTCCTCCATTTCTCTTTAGGCCAGTTGATGTGTTCTTTGGCAAATTGTAACCTCTTCTGCACATGCCTTTTTTTTAACAGAGGGACTTTGCGGGGGATTCTTGAAAATAGATTAGCTTCACACAGACGTCTTCTAACTGTCACAGTACTTACAGGTAACTCCAGACTGTCTTTGATCATCCTGGAGGTGATCATTGGCTGAGCCTTTGCCATTCTGGTTATTCTTCTATCCATTTTGATGGTTGTCTTCCGTTTTCTTCCACGTCTCTCTGGTTTTGCTCTCCATTTTAAGGCATTGGAGATCATTTTAGCTGAACAGCCTATCATTTTTTGCACCTCTTTATAGGTTTTCCCCTCTCTAATCAACTTTTTAATCAAAGTACGCTGTTCTTCTGAACAATGTCTTGAACGACCCATTTTCCTCAGCTTTCAAATGCATGTTCAACAAGTGTTGGCTTCATCCTTAAATAGGGGCCACCTGATTCACACCTGTTTCTTCACAAAATTGATGACCTCAGTGATTGAATGCCACATTACTTTTTTTTTTGAACACACCCCTTTCAACTAATTCAACTAATTGCCCAATTGCACAGCCTTAAGAGCGTGCATATCATGAATGCTGGGTCTCATTTGTTTTCTGAGAATCTACTGAACCTACTGGTAACTTGTTTGCCACGTAGCAATAAAAAAATATACGAAAAACTTTGATTATTCTGGTTAGTCACATTGTACTGCTATTATTTTGAACAATACTGTATATATATATATATATATATATATATATATTTTTTTTTTTTTTAAGGGTTGCACGATTAATCGCATACGATTGTCATGCGCCTCTCGTCAGTACAACCAGTTCTGTGATTAGTGGTAAATGTCCATCACCTGCTTTCAAATGGAGTGGCACTAAATATACAGAGCCGTATTTCACTGACAAGCTAAACAATCACATTCATAATCACAGATGAATAGCATGCGGTTATGAACATATTGTGTAGCTTGTCAACAAACATATACATATATAAAAAAAATGCTATGTATATGAACATATTACCCTTGACATCAAAGCAAAAATAACATTTAGAAAACAATTACAATTTAATTAGTGAAATATCGGGTTTGGTTAAGTCAGGGGTGTCCTGACAATTAACATGGTGTGTGATCTGGGAAGTGACTGGTTGTCACTGCATACATTAGCCCCTCCATTGAAGGGTTTGGACACCCCTGGGTTAAGTGGTCAGCGTTATAGACGGTTATAAACTTGGTCAGGTACAACCAGTCACTTCCCAGATCACACACCATGCTATTTGCAGTATTATCCCTGCTCATCTCGGGTCTGTTCGTACTGAACAGCTTTGCTTTAACAACCTACACCCGACAGGAGCTTTTGGATATCGGTGAGGACTTTTCCAACAGTTTTAATCACCAATCTTTGACTCATCCCTGAGATCGCTAGAACACCCGAGGCTACGCACTCTACCCAGCCAGCGGAAGTGCACGCAAGCGGCGTCGAGATCGTAAACAAAGGCGGGGGAAGCGCGGAGGTCTAAGAGCTAAGCTAAAGCTAACACCGCTCCGGCTCTCTTTACCCAGCATTTTCTTTGCTAATGTGCGGTCATTGGCAAACAAAATGGACGAGTTATGACTTTGCATCACCTGCAGCAATGTCATGGTTTTCACAGAAACATGGCTACACAGCGATGTAACCAATAATGCTATCGAGCTAGTCGGATGCTACATGGTCCAGGCAAAGAGAATGGCAGATGACTCCGGCAAGACAAGAGGTGGTGGATTGTGCATTTATGTCAACAAAGCTTGGTGTACGAACACTGTCATTGTTGGGAGACACTGCTCAGCTAACCTAGAGTTTCTCATGGTTAAATGTAGACCTTTTTATCTGCTGCGGGAGTTCACTTCCAACATTATAACCGCAGTCTATATTCCACCGGATGCTACTGCCAATTAGTAAGTCATTAGTATTTAGTCATTAGCATTAGTAAACAACAGACTGCTTACACGTAGGCTTCTTTTATTGTCGCAGGAGATTTTAATCGCTGCAAATTAAAGACAGTGGTCCCCAAATTCCTTCAGCATGATTCCTGCCACACCAGAGGAGACAAAACTTTGGATCATGTTTACACAATCATTGATGGAGCTTACATCACGACCCCCCCACCCACCCTCGGACAGTCTGATCACCTTTCTTTGTTTCTCACCTCTAAGTATTCACCCCTCATCAACCGTGTGAAGCCATCAGTGAGGACCATCAAAGTGTGGCCAACTGGAGCAGACTCTTTACTTCAGGACAGATTTCAGTACACGCACTGGAGTATGTTTGCTTCTCAGGCTGCCTGTGGCTCTCAAACGGACATTGATATCTATACCTCCTCTGTTCTGGACTACATCAACTCCACCATTGACAGTGTTACAACAGAAAAACAGATCACAACAAGTCAAGCAACTCTACTCCAACGGTCACATACGTCTCCTTCCTTAACGAGCTAAATGACGTTTATGCTCACTTCAACAACAACAGCAAGGAGACGGCCACCAGAAATCTCAGCCTCTTCAGACCACCAACCCCTAAAACTCACATCCACAGATGTCCACATTGCATTGAGCTGGATCAACGCATGCAAGGCTGCTGGCCCGGATGGCATTCCTGGACGTGTACTTAGGGCATGTGCAGAACAGCTTGCAGGGGTCTTCACAGATATTTTCAACCTCTCCCTCACCCAAGCAACTGTGCCAACATGTTTTCAGTCCACATTCATTTTGCCAGTACTGAAACACTCCTCCTTTAAATGACTACCACCCCAAGCACACCTCAAAGACTGCCTCACACCCTCACTTGACCCACACCAATTTGCCTACCGCAGAAATAGAAGAACAGAAGATGCAGTATGCACTCTGCAACTGTATTATGGACTTTCAGACCAGCAGACCTCAGCTTGTTAGGTCAGGCCACACCCACTCCACCACACTCAACACCGGTGTACCACAGGGCTGTGTGCTGAGCCCATTCCTCTACTCCCTCTACACCCACGACTGCAAGCCTGTGCATGGATCCAACTCCATCATTAAGTTTGCAGACGACACCATGGTGATTGGCCTCATCAGTGACAACAATGATCCTACAGTGAGGAGGTTCGGTACCAGGTCACATGGAAGCACGCATGACCCCATCCACATTAACGGGATGGTTGTTGAACATGTCTACAGCTTCAAGTTCCTGGGAACCACCATCTCAGATGACCTCTCCTGGACCACAAACACCTCCAGCCTGGTCAAATAGGCTCACCATCGCCTCTTCTTCCTCAGGACACTGAAGAACAACCAGCCATCCTGGTGAACTTTTACCGGTGTGCGATCGAGAGCATCCTGACCAGTTGCATCACAGTCTAGCATGGGAACTGCTAAGTGGCTGACCGCAAGGCACTGCAGAGGGTGGTGAAAACTGCCCAGCGCATCACAGGGACACCACTTCCTGCTATTGAGGACATCCAGAGGAAACGCTGTCTACATCGAGCTTGCAGCATTCTCAAGGACTCGTCTCACCCTGACCATGGACTGTTTAACCTTCTGCCCTCCGGGAGGTGTTTCAGGAGCCTCTGGACAAGGACCACAAGATTCAGGAACAGCTTTTCCCTACAACTGTCTCCTTGCTGAACTCTGCCCTCTGACACCCACCAACACCCCCCACACCGACTCCTCACTTATTGTACTTATTACTCATTAGTAACTTATTACTTGCACTGTCTGTTCATCCAGAAACACTGAATAATCCATTTGCACACTGTAATATTTTCTATGCACTTTACTGTCCATTGCAATAGTGTAAATTATGTTCATATGTTCATATTTTCAGCCTATAGTGTACATACACTTTTACATAATCCATCTGTATAGTATGTTCATAGTACACCTATCTGTATATCATGCTAATAGTATTTAAAATCTGTACATTATGTCCTTAATACTACCTTATCTGTATATTTATTGTACATTTGTAACATATCGTAGACCTTGTATATTCTGTACTTATTATGTGTGCTTACTGCACTTCTGGTTAGATGCTAACTGCATTTCGTTGTCTTGTTCCTTACATGTGCAGTGACAAAGTTGAATCTAATCTACTACAGCTTATGTCATGTGGGGAGCGATTAGTTTTGTTTACTTCATAACTGACTGTTCCATGATGAGTACATTACTAGTGCATGGCAATGCAAAGAATAAACCATGGTTGGAAAGGTCATTTGACAGTGAAACTTGAAACTTTTAAATTTTGACTAGTTAGTTGGTTGAAAGGTTAGATTCTTTTCTGTTTACAACACAAATCTGCAACTAATCTTGGCAGCCCTCAATGTAAAACATTTGTCAGCTTTTGGTCATGTAAGGCCTGTGAATCTCAACCAAAGCTCCTTCACACTCTCTGACCATCATGATATAGATAAAAACAGCCTAATTTATGATGTTGAAAAGGAATTCAGAAGCTGCTGCTTTATATTACCTCAAAGCTTACACCCCATTCTAGGTGGAAGCATGAACGAGTTAGGATTTGACTTAGTAAAGAAAGGGAACATTCCTTTTTGGTAACCCAAATTCTGTTAAAAGAGCAGTAAAAATCATACTAAAACTGTAATTTGATCTTTCTGGAAGCAAATACCTCAGGCAGGAAAAACAGCTGCAGACATTCATCTACAAGTACAGCAAGTAATGAAATACATACCTGGCACGTTCTCCTCAAGCCAGGCCTCTTGGATTTCTTTGTCACACAGGATTGTCTCTAAAATAAAAAGGCAGGTAACAAAAGCCATCACAGCGCTATTCAGAGTGTACTGGAAAAACAATATCTGAATTTTCTTATATTTGTCTAATGAAAAGGCATTGGTACCATTTGGGGCGATGTTGATATCATCTAGGGTCTTTCCTTTAAACTCTGATAAACGCCCCTGCTCAAGGGCCATGAGAATCTTGCTGATCTTCGCAAGCTGGAGAGTGCCCTCAGGTAAACGATAAAACTGGCGATGGACTCTGATGTCATGGCCAAGAAAATCTGCCAGTTGATCAAGCTCGGTGTCATTCAGATTGAGTACTTTTGAGAGTGTAGCAACATGCTTCCTGAGTTTTGTAGAGGTGAGTGAGAGAGGGTTCTTGGCTCCACAAGCTTTCACAAAGTAACGAATGCAATCTGACCCTCTGTAGTGGGACACTGCATATGGCCTTGCAAACATGTATGGATTGTTATCAGCCACTCCACATTCTTTTCTCTTCTCCACAAGCAAATCAAGGGAATCCACCATCGCAGGGGTTAAGAGCACAGGCACCTTCCGCCCTCTTTTACCTCTTATTTCAAGTCTCACAAAATGCTTGCAGAGACTTTTCTCTAGCTCAGAGAGAGCTACATTGACATCTTCATGAGGAGCTGATTTGTCTCTTAGGATGAATGTTGAAACAGGCATTTTTGATACTTCCCCTTCTCTACGCCTGTTGAATAAAATAACTTGAGCCAGAGTCACTTTTGTCAAGTTAGCCCAGTTGCAAGATGAGCACTCTGATGTCAAGTCACTGTAGAACCGGTGCTGCGCGTCATCCAGGTAGCAATGCAGAGTTCTTACATCTTCTGTGAAAGGTAAAAGCTGTGGGGAATTCCACTTGGACTCTGTGAGGCCCTGCAAGGCTTTGGCTGATATGAGCTCATTCCACCTGGCATCATACACTTGACGAAAGCAGCGAGCCGCTGTTGCACCATCATTATCACCTTTCATCATTGCATTGGTTTCAAGGAGCATGGACACATTTTTCAGTCCATGTCCAAGCTTTAGAGCAAGTGTTGCAGTTTTGTATTTGCCAGTTTCCTCGTTGAAACCTGCTGTGTGTCTTACTGCAGTAACTGCTAGCATGAAGTTTTCTGGTGTGACATAATCTTTGATAGTTTGCAGTGGTGTGACCTCTCTACCATGTAAACGCAGCCGACCAAGCTCCCTCAACTTTTGACGAATGTATTCATGCTTGCTGACATCGGCTCCAAGCCTGTTATATAGATGTTTTGCAAACTCCATGATGCAGAGATCATTTTTTACTTCAAAATTGATATCATCTTGTGTCATATTGCTCACCAGCTTCCAAACACTTTCACTAACCACAGAGGGTGCCGGTTCAGCAAACGCACAGAGGGATTGGACTCTAGTTTTTCCAGGTTTAGATTTAACACTGCTAGGTTTGAATTTACAGCTCTGCATGTGTCTCCAAAGCACTCTTTTCATAAACAACCCTTGACAGTAGACACAGTGAATAAAGTCTTGACCCTCACATTTTTCTTTTGGTTGTTTGAAGGGAACAAGAATTCCAGACCCTGTTTTTATAACTTCAGCATTATGTGCAAAGTTTCCTTTGTTTCTCAGAAATTCAAGCTGCAATTTCCTTTGATGGGATCCCTTTGGAAAACTCAATGCTCTTGAAACCTCAATCTCTTTTAAGTGAGCACGCTCCAAGTGTCTGGATATTTTTTGGACCGCTGATTTACAATATAGGCAGTATTGTCGCTTGTTGTACATTCGAGATCCATTACTCTTTCTGACGACAGCAGGAACAAGTACTGATGCATCTCCAACTGTAGTTTTACCTGATGTGGAGCTGTCAGGAGCATGATGTTGGCTTTGTGTTATAGCAACAATTCTATCATTGTCCTGGAATTTAGCAAGAGATGTCTTGAATTTGCGCTTACATGGAAGTGAACAACGTACTGTTGCATCAGCTCGACTTTTTAATGATAGATCTTGGCTTATGTTACTATCCGTACTATCCCCACTTGTGGATGGGACATATTCTTCTCCACTGTCCTGGCTTGATTCACTTATTTTTTCAGATCCAACAGAAATCTTCCGATTAACCTATAAAAACATAATAACAAATAATCTACACAACACACGACTAGGTTTTTCCAATACAACAGTACTAGGTTAATTTTTGCTACACAAATGACAAATAGGGCTGGGCGATATATCTAACGATTTGATAATGCGGATCTAGTCAGTAAATCTGGTTCTGTGATTAGTGCTAAATCACCATCACCTGCTTTTAAATGGAGCAGCATTTAATAGATAGAGCCGTAGATCACTGACAAGTTACACAATATTGCGTTAATTATCCCAGATGAATCGCCTTCGATAATAAATGCGATATTGTGTAACTTGTCAGTGATCTACGGCTCTATCTATTAAATGCTGCTCCATTTAAAAGCAGGTGATGGTGATTTAGCACTAATCACAGAACCAGATTTACTGACTAGATCCGCATTATCATATCATTAGATATATCGCCCAGCCCTAATGACAAAATATAATTCTGTAAGAATACCTTATTTTATCCTGCGCATTCTCATCTCCAATGACTTTTTTTTTTAGTTATTTCAAGTTTACATCTCTTAATTTTGTACATAAAAATGCTAACATTTTATAGTAAGACTTGTTTGCTTTTGATATATCTGTCTTGAATGTAATAAAAATCACGCGGGTCAAACAAAAGGAATGCATTACAATTGTGCTCATAGTAACTAGCTAAGTTAAGCTTCTCAATGGCTTCATTATTTTGACAGACATTGGGCCCTATTTTAACTATCTTAGCGCACAGCTTAACACAGTACACATTTAGACATGTCCAAATTCACTTTTGCTGGTTTGACGGTGTAAAAAAAAAAGTGTCTGTGCCCTGGGCGCATGGTCTAATAGGGTTGTACTCCATTGCATAATAATTGGGTGTGGTTTGGGCAAACATGCAATAATCCAACCAGAGTGTCAGAGTGCCTCTAGGAGAGTTATTCTTTCTGATACACTTTCCAATGTATTAAGATAGCTAAACACCAAGAATTATCCTGAACTCACCTCCCCTTAAGACCAGCACAAAAATGAGCACAGGGTGATTTGCTATTTTAACGATGCGAGCGCTTGATGGGAAATTGACAACTGCATTGGTCTTATACTAGCAAACACAGCTTGCGTCGGGCTTAGTTCTGCATTGTGCCGGTGCCAAGATAGAGCCACTTGTTTCAAGCCCTGAGTATTTGACAGAATACAAAGGCCTGTTTACTTGCCATTTAAGGATTTACTGGCAAAATTACTTAACCTACTCATTGATGCAATTTGTTGCACTTTTCATGGGTAATGCATATGATAAAACACTTTCATAATAAGTAGTGTTGTTTCTGAAAATCAACACCGTTATTAAGGAACATATATTCTTACACATCATGCCTTGCACTATGGAAGCTTACCAAAATGCTTCTTGACTTCCTAAGTCTTGACACAGTTTTATGTACAACGTTATCTTCCTCCTCATCTGTACTTGAGTCAAAACCTTTTCTTGTCCGCTTAAATTGTGGCACAATCATTTGAATATTTTCTTCATCTGGACTGTCAAAAAGCTCTTCAGACCAATTAAGAGTCTCCTCCATCTTAAAAAAAATGAAATGTTAGAATTTCACAGATTCTGAGGAATAATGGTGCTATTTTCTTACAAAACACTACAATGTGTCAGTAGCTGATAAAAATAACTGTTTGGTGAAATCATGAATAATTAACAAATAGAAATGAAGAGCTAGACCATGTACATGTTTAAAATGAACATGACAGAGCAAAGCTGTCAAAGAGGCAGGTGTTTTGTAAAAATGCCATGTTCACACAGTTTCACTACATAAAAACACTGGACTTGACTAATTGAGAATAATTCTAAATAGGAACCAAACATGCAATAGGTGCCTATAAATAGAACAACTATCTGAAAGAATGCTGCTTGCCTTACCAGAATGCGTTTAGTCCTAAGCCGTGACACATGTTCTCCTTGCACAGTACTTTTACTACTGAGGTGCTATAAAGGAGACACAAATTATACACAGGATGACATCTACTCAAAAAGTTCTGTAATGAAAACAAAAGATAATTGAAACTGTTAATGCAAATCAGAAAGAACCAACCTGTATGCTGCTAGATGGTAAATCTGAAACAGTATCAAGTTGTGGAGAAGAAAGATCTGGTCCAGAGGTGACTTCATCAGAGTCTGTGTACTCAACTAAGGAATTCACTGGTTTCTTTGTAACCTGAATTGCAATAACAAATGTTTTATGGTCAAGAGAACTTGTAAAATGGTTATAAATCTATACAAAGTTGATTATTCTAATGCTCAAAAATAAAGATGTGATGATTGAAAAAACTGACATAATTATAGTAAAAAAAAAATAAAATAAAAAAAAAAATTCACAAAAACAATAACCACCATAACTTTCCTAAAGGGGGGATGAAGAGCTATTTCATGCATATAGAGCTCTTTACACTGTTAAAAGACTTAGATTTTTTATTCTTTTTTTTTTACTTATTACCAAAAGAAACTCAAATTGAAAGGAATGTTTCTTGTTTCAATGACAAAATGAAAAGGAATTCAGAATTTCTAGAATTGATATTTGGACCCCACAAGGTTAGACCAGTGTATGTGTGTATAAACATGTGCCTATACACTACCATATGACCAAGTGATGGAAGAAATCTGTCATTACCAAAAAGAAACTAACTAACTAACATTAACCTAAAACACGATCGCTGCTTCCCACTTGAATGGTGAAAGTGTATTGGCATGTTCACCAAACAAGAAGACTCACCTTCAGAATTGAAGGGGAAACCTCATTGGTGTGTTGTACCCTTGTGTTGGAACTTTCCACCAGTTCCTTGTTGTTGTGTTCAAAGGCCACATTGGTAGAATGCCCACCATCAACCTGTAACATAAATTACATTTAATAATTGTGAATTCAAACCTTAAAGCAGTAAACTCTTGAACAACAACGTTTGTACCCATTAAAACACACGACCAATTCATGTGCAAAATCCGATATTTCATAATCAAAAGAACTAAATTCAATGCATTGATTTAGAATAGAAAATTGAACATTCTAGAAGGCTTCTCAGCCATATTGATATTTGGACCCCACAAGGTTAGACCAGTGTATGTGTGTATAAACATGTGCCTATACACTACCATATGACCAAGTGATGGAAGAAATCTGTCATTACCAAAAGAAACTAACTAACTAACATTAACCTAAAACACGATCGCTGCTTCCCACTTGAATGGTGAAAGTGTATTGGCATGTTCACCAAACAAGAACACTCACCTTCAGAATTGAAGGGGAAACCTCATTGGTGTGTTGTACCCTTGTGTTGGAACTTTCCACCAGTTCCTTGTTGTTGTGTTCAAAGGCCACATTGGTAGAATGCCCACCATCAACCTGTAACATAAATTACATTTAATAATTGTGAATTCAAACCTTAAAGCAGTAAACTCTTGAACAACAACGTTTGTACCCATTAAAACACACGACCAATTCATGTGCAAAATCCGATATTTCATAATCAAAAGAACTAAATTCAATGCATTGATTTAGAATAGAAAATTGAACATTCTAGAAGGCTTCTCAGCCATATTGATATTTGGACCCCACAAGGTTAGACCAGTGTATGTGTGTATAAACATGTGCCTATACACTACCATATGACCAAGTGATGGAAGAAACCTTTTTTTTTAAATTCTTTTATTCTTTTTTTTTACTTATTACTAAAAGAAACTCCAATTGCAAGGAATGTTCCAGGAATTCGGAATTTCTAGAATTGATATTTGGACCCCACAAGGTTAGACCAGTGTATGCGTGTATAAACATGTGCCTATACACTACCATATGACCAAGTGATGGAAGAAACCTTTTTTTTTAAATTCTTTTATTCTTTTTTTTTACTTATTACTAAAAGAAACTCCAATTGCAAGGAATGTTCCAGGAATTCGGAATTTCTAGAATTGATATTTGGACCCCACAAGGTTAGACCAGTGTATGCGTGTATAAACATGTGCCTATACACTACCATATGACCAAGTGATGGAAGAAATCTTTTTTTTTAATTCTTTTATTCTTTTTTTTTACTTATTACTAAAAGAAACTCCAATTGCAAGGAATGTTCCAGGAATTCGGAATTTCTAGAATTGATATTTGGACCCCACAAGGTTAGACCAGTGTATGTGTGTATAAACATGTGCCTATACACTACCATATGACCAAGTGATGGAAGAAATCTTTTTTTTATTCTTTTATTCTTTTTTTTTTACTTATTACTAAAAGAAACTCCCAATTGAAAGGAATGTTTCAGGAATTCGGAATTTCTAGAATTGATATTTGGACCCCACAAGGTTAGACCAGTGTATGTGTGTATAAACATGTGCCTATACACTACCATATGACCAAGTGATGGAAGACATCTTTTTTTTATTTATTCTTTTTTTTTTTACTTATTACCAAAAGAAACTCAAATTGAAAGGAATGTTTCTTGTTTCAATGACAAAATGAAAAGGAATTCAGAATTTCTAGAATTGATATTTGGACCCCACAAGGTTAGACCAGTGTATGTGTGTATAAACATGTGCCTATACACTACCATATGACCAAGTGATGGAAGAAATCTGTCATTACCAAAAGAAACTAACTAACTAACATTAACCTAAAACACGATCGCTGCTTCCCACTTGAATGGTGAAAGTGTATTGGCATGTTCACCAAACAAGAAGACTCACCTTCAGAATTGAAGGGGAAACCTCATTGGTGTGTTGTACCCTTGTGTTGGAACTTTCCACCAGTTCCTTGTTGTTGTGTTCAAAGGCCACATTGGTAGAATGCCCACCATCAACCTGTAACATAAATTACATTTAATAATTGTGAATTCAAACCTTAAAGCAGTAAACTTTTGAACTACAATGTTTGTACCCATTAAAACACACGACCAATAATTGGGCAAAATCAGATGTTTGATCATCAAACTAACAAAATTCAATGCATTGATTTAGAATAGAAAATTGAACATTCTAGAAGGCTTCTCAGCCATATTGATATTTGGACCCCACAAGGTTAGACCAGTGTATGTGTGTATAAACATGTGCCTATACACTACCATATGACCAAGTGATGGAAGAAATCTTTTTTTTTATTCTTTTATTCTTTTTTTTTTACTTATTACTAAAAGAAACTCCAATTGCAAGGAATGTTCCAGGAATTCAGAATTTCTAGAATTGATATTTGGACCCCACAAGGTTAGACCAGTGTATGTGTGTATAAACATGTGCCTATACACTACCATATGACCAAGTGATGGAAGAAATCTGTCATTACCAAAAGAAACTAACTAACTAACATTAACCTAAAACACGATCGCTGCTTCCCACTTGAATGGTGAAAGTGTATTGGCATGTTCACCAAACAAGAAGACTCACCTTCAGAATTGAAGGGGAAACCTCATTGGTGTGTTGTACCCTTGTGTTGGAACTTTCCACCAGTTCCTTGTTGTTGTGTTCAAAGGCCACATTGGTAGAATGCCCACCATCAACCTGTAACATAAATTACATTTAATAATTGTGAATTCAAACCTTAAAGCAGTAAACTTTTGAACTACAATGTTTGTACTAATTAAAACACACGACCAATAATTGGGCAAAATCAGATGTTTGATCATCAAACTAACAAAATTCAATGCATTGATTTTGAATAGAAAATTTAACATTCTAGAAGGCTTCTCAGCCATATTGATATTTGGACCCCACAAGGTTAGACCAGTGTATGCGTGTATAAACATGTGCCTATACACTACCATATGACCAAGTGATGGAAGACATCTTTTTTTTATTTATTCTTTTTTTTTAACTTATTACCAAAAGAAACTCAAATTGAAAGGAATGTTTCTTGTTTCAATGACAAAATGAAAAGGAATTCAGAATTTCTAGAATTGATATTTGGACCCCACAAGGTTAGACTAGTGTATGTGTGTATAAACATGTGCCTATACACTACCATATGACCAAGTGATGGAAGAAATCTGTCATTACCAAAAGAAACTAACTAACTAACATTAACCTAAAACACGATCGCTGCTTCCCACTTGAATGGTGAAAGTGTATTGGCATGTTCACCAAACAAGAAGACTCACCTTCAGAATTGAAGGGGAAACCTCACTGGTGTGTTGTACCCTTGTGTTGGAACTTTCCACCAGTTCCTTGTTGTTGTGTTCATCAACCTAAAACATTGATCACAGTCAATTCTTTAATCATTGTTTAAGCAACCAACTGTTGTCAACTCTGCTAGGAAAGTTAGTAGCCATTGTAATATTACAATGGAAAAGATGACAACAAAATTTTAAGACTTTTTTTTTAACCCACACGTTGTAATATAGTATACCTTACCCTCCAAGGCCAATCAATTCCGCCATAATCATATGTGAGTTCATCTCCTCTCTCTATGTTTTGAAAAGCAAACAGGACTAGATGTGGCTTTCCATCTGCAACAATTTTTTTCACCCGGCAGTTAGGATTAACATGGTCATCATTGACTAGCCTCCCCAACGATCCATTTTCCACAGCAGCATCAATGCTAAAGGAATCCAAAAACATATGATAAATACAAATAATATACAGGACCTAAAAGAATATGAATGCTTTTCTATAGCTCAATATATGCTTGAGATCAAGGTCACATGATTTTTATGTGTGGTTGAATCAAAAAACAATGGTTGTGTTATCTCGGAGAAGGAACTTTTGATTTTCGCACATTTAATCATTATTATTTCACAAAGTTCTATCTTAGCCCATTGGATGGAACAGAGTCCATGTCTCCAGCTGATGTAGCAATCCTACCAGCTCAGCTCTGATCTCCCTTGGTAAGAGAGCTGCTTGATAAGAGTGACAGTCAAATTATGACTTAAAGAGATTTAGGAACACAGACTAGGGCTGGATGTTTAATCGAAAAGTAATTGAAACCTAAATTCAGAACGTCAAACACGTAATTTTCCCATGTCGGTTATTTCGTTTTTTTTAATCCCTTGAATGACTTACAAACCAATAGAGTGAGCGCACTTCCGTTCTACCCAATCAGCACAGCTCTAGCCAACTCCGTAAACACCCACCATTATAAAAAATAAAATCGTCCATAAATAGGAACCGGATGGTTTTTGTTTAAAATACGTGATCGGCAATCAGCCGCTTTTTGGTCTTTTTCGGCCGATTTTTTCGAAAGTGCACCCGCGTGCACAGACTACATTGTAATCGTTCGCTATGTCATTACACGTCTGAGGCACAGATAGCAGGAAGTGAACAGCAGCTGGTGTACTGGTGCACAAATAATAGCCTCTTTCCCCACACTCACTAAGGCTGCGCGAGTATACTGTACCGGTCCGCGCCCTGCACACGTGTAGACAATGAAGAGATGTTCAGCTCAACTTCTCACATGTTGGATGAGAAACAAAACAAACGAAACTTTGACAAGACTGAAATGTTATTTTTTGGTTTTTTTTGTAAAGTAGAACTTGCATACACGTTTGAAACGCCAGAAGTAAACATGAGTTAGGATGATTATTTTTATTTTACCTTAAAATTACATACACTTAATTTGATTTAAAAATCACCTGCTTTGGCACACACACAAAAAAAAAGTGTTTCATTCATCCAATTAAAACATTTTAATGGTAATGATTCACATCTATTTTTTTTTACTTGAGACAATAAGTTTTTAAAAAAAAATTCATTGGCTCAAGTAAATAAATCATTACTCTAATTTTTTTTTTTAATTGGATGAATGAAACACGTTGCATCTTTGTTTTATTCACACCAACATTATTTGATTTTAACATTTTGGAATAGGGGTGTAACGGTACGTGTATTCATACCGGACCGTATCGGTACATTGCTTTCAGTACGGTGCATGTGTGTACCGAATGACCAAATGCAATATTTGGTGTGCGGAACATAGGTACATTTTCGTGTTTCCAAACGAACATATTAAGTGGCGGAAGTCTCCGCGTTCAACGCAAATCCCGGCCTGCAGTTGATTCTAAGGCTGGTGACACACTGGCTGTGTGGCGTGAGCGTGGCGTTTCTGCTGCGTGTCAGTTGCTTCGTTTTTTTTATGTGTCTTTAAACACCAGAATTGTGCCTGACGTGGCGCTGGTGCGCTGCTGCTACTGTAAGTGACATAGAGGGAGACCGCCGACAGACCAGAATCTTGACTTCACAACAACAATATCTATACTTCATGTTGAGCATAAATATAAAGCCTACTGATAAAGGACACCGTCAACAGTATTGACGGCAAAATAGACTATGTTTGACAGGTGCAATATGCCAGTGTGTCACAGGCCTAAGGTTCTCAAAAGGCATCACGCGAGTGTGAACATCACTACAACTAGGAAAAAAACGACTAATTCAAACTCAGCTCCCGTCGACATTTAAACAGACCTTTGCTCTTAATTCGGTCCAACGCAATAACGAAATCTGAGCAGATCTAAAAACTGAAACTGTTGATGCTGCACTTTACACTTTGGAAAAGTTATATATTTTTTTAAATATGAGCAGGCCTACAAGCTTGGATTGGTAATGCTGCACTGTAATCATAGTTATTTATATTTTTCATTATATTTTATTATATGATATTTGTTTGAGACAGAGTATATTATTTAGTGGAGAACTTTGCAGCAGTATTTTATTTCTTATTCTTTTTTTTTTATTTATTATAAATTATATTTTATTATTTATTTTATTAAAAAGTATTTTTTTTAAAAGTGTAAACAAATTGTTAAAAAAAGTTTACAGTAATAAACAACCTGAAGTTTAATGTTTGCATTTCTTTCCCTTACTGTACCGAAAATGAACCGAACCGTGACTTTAAAACCGAGGTACATACCGAACCGTGATTTTTGCATACCGTTACACCCCTATTTTGGAATTATGTATTTATATTTATATTGTATTTTTATTTAATCTCACTGGTAAAGACTTTTTTTAAACCAAATTTAAAAACTAAAACAAATACTGAATGCTGATTAAGAAACTTATTGAATGTGTGTTGATTGTGTTGTTTGGATTGAAGAACTGTGCAGTAATTGCCTCTAATTTCACATGTAACAGCTAATCTTTTAATTTAAGGCCAGTTCTATGTAGTTTCAACCCAATTCAAAAACAAAAGCTAAATGCTGATGTCTGTATCATCTATGTTTGTATTGAATGTAGGCTAGTTACTGTGCCATTAATTTCAGATGGTTATGGTTATTGTTTTCAATAGCCAAAAGCCAGTTTGGCCAATTAAATACCAAATAAACATCTTGTTTATGCATATTTTCCTTCTTTCTTGTTTGTTGCTTAAAGATAAAAAAAAAAATAAAAAAAAACGGAAATCGGTATCAAATCGGTCAGTTTGCTTGTAAAAAAATTGGTATCGGAATTAGCCAAGAAAAATCATGATCGTGCATCCCTACTGTTCATACATAATTGTTCAATTGTTCATAATTGTACATAATATGGTTGATAACCAGTTCAACTTTTTTTCCCCAGAGTTTTGAAAAAGTTAACTTGTTATTGAAGGATGCATGTATGCTATTGAAAAAGTAACCCGTTTGAATGCAGACTAGATTCTTACCACCATTTTTTGCCATGCCAGTAGAAGTCAAACATAAAAACTGCCTGTGATGGATGATACTTCTTCCTCCTAGCTTCAGATTCAGCAGAGTCTATCAATTCTCCTCTGTATTCCACGACAAAATCCCCTTTTCGAAATGGGGACAGGGCAAACACACCACGACCTATCAACATAAAATGCATAAAGATATCACATCTGATGTGGCAAGTTTGCAAGTGTACTGTGTAACCACTGTTGACAGTAAAGGCAATCTAAATTCATTGTACAAAAATATACATAAATAATCCAGAATTGTGCCGAATCAAATATTTTGTAAAACATTTCATGTTAAACTTGCCTTTTATTGGATTTATGTGTCGTGCCTCCAAAAAACATGTGTTGTCAGTGGCACTATGCACATGTTGCAGTGCTACAGCTTCCGGTTTCAGTCGCAACCTCTTCATAGTGACTTCCACCTGTGCTGAATAATTTAAATGCACTATTTAAGCTATAACGAATTGTTAATTACATGTGATACACCAAAAAAAAAAAAAAAATTCTGAACATTTTATTATATTAGGAACATGTCCAACATTAACTCTGTCAAACCAAATTAGTAGGGCTGGGACAACGCTGACGTCAACGCAAAAAAAACGTCGACGCAAAATATGCACGTCGATTCGTCGGAGAGTAGAAGCAACTTGACTCGCTCCTCAGAATTTCAGACGTGTGCAAGATGTGAATTTAAATTGTATTGATTTACAGAGGTATATGATGTCACACTTGTCCATGTTTAAAGACGCTGCACAGCACAAATCAGTGAATGAATGTTTCGATGTGAGGTAAACTTCAACAGATTTCCCTGCTCAGGGAGTAGGGAGCAATGAACAATTGGGACACAGTTCATGCACGGAGTTAATTTCTAACGAGCTGATTATCTGAATCAGGTGTGTTAAAGAGAAACGTGCAAAATATGCAGAGCAGTGGGGCGCGAGGACTGGAATCGAGAACCGCTGCTCTAAAGTATGGGAATTCTTTGTTGTTATTTTCATCTGAAAGAATTACAAGATGCACTTTTTTCAGTAACCTAGGCCTTTGTGTTTTCAAGGCTTCAAGGTTTTATTGAATGCTACCTCTGACTAAGAAAAGCATTACTTTGCACTTTACTGTGCAAAATAAAGTGCACTAATGGTTTCACTTTTCACTAATGTTTTATTTTGGAATTTTAAGAGCAATAAACATATTGCAATGTTAAGGAATTCATGTTTTTTTCATTCAGATATGTAAATCAACGTATAAATTGGGAAAAAACAATCGTTAGATTAATCGATGCATCAAAAAAAAATAATCGCTACATTAATCGTGTAAAAAATAATCGTTTATCCCAGCCCTACAAATTAGATATTCCAGGAACTTTATGCAACTCCATTTTGTATACATACAAGTTTCTAACTGCTAGTCGCCCATTTTACTAGAATAAAAATACTTTTTCAGCGAAGTTAAGTTACTCAAAAGAATACAAAAAGACAGTATACTGTATTATTCAATTTGGCTACTACTTGAACTGTACTTACCTTATGCATCTGCAGTGCCAAAGCAATTACTTCAAACCTGTTGACAAACAACTTGTTAATATGATTTTTGTGCAGTTGAACCATTTAATCTGATGTGACTCACAGAATGACCATCCTCAAATCACCCAATTTCTTTTCTTAAAACATTTTTTTTCTATACAACTATTTAAAGACTTCTGCAATAATCTAAATCATCAGGGATTGACATTAATGCTTGTCCACTTGTCCTGAAGAAAAAAAAAAAAAAAAAAATTATATATATATTTTTATATTGGTGACTCTAAGGGGTTGATCACTTATCCAAACCAGGTATTTTTACTAACTAAATTGAAATAATTGTTATTAATTCTTGTAAATGCTATTTTATTTTGATGTGTAGATTTTAATGTGTAAATACAGCTGGCAAAATTTAGGTTTAATTTAATTTATTTTAATTTCTAGGGTCTATATTGTGACAAAAGTTAATGATTTTGACAGGGTATGATGATTTTATACATTAGAAAAAAAATGTATGAACATATTGGCACAATAATTTTAGTGATTTGCAGATTTTGTCAAGTGCCATGTTGTAAATGTGAAAAAAGTTCTCAAATTTGAGATTACCAAGTGAGATTTGTGTTTATGAGTGTGTTCTGATATTGCGTGATTTTTTTTTAAGAAGCATACCTCTTCTAGAAAAGGTGGATCCCACAAGTGATGTCCCAGTCATGGGGTCTCACAAAGTAACAAAAACAAGGATGTGTGTGTTTTTTTGTTTGTTTCCTTTTTTTAATGGGCTGTGACATGAAATTGAGTTGGCAATTTTTTTTCTAGATGCATTAATTCCCTGGCCAACAACCTTTGTGCCATCAAAAAAAATTACAAGCATTTTTTTTAAAGAGCTACTGTTTAACCATATTCTGGTTTCGACATGACACAGGGAGAGTATTGCTTGTCTGAAGGACGAGTAGACAATAAATTTAATGTCAATGCCTGATCAAAGTCGATTTTATGAACAATTATTTTTTCAATAACTCCATATTTAATACTGTTAGACCCTAGCTAGGTAGCGAATAGTGAGCTAATAACACTAGCAGGCAGACAGTAAGCTACAGTTATAATGCTAAATAGCGGCTAATAAGATAAAAACACTAATGAATGCCAAGGCTAATGCTGTGTTCACACCAAACACGAATAGAGCGTCTGGCGCTGATGTTGTCAGTGACGGTGAGCAGTCAACCGGAGCTTTATGACAAAAGTTCATATTTCTATAGAGACAGGAATAAGAAGGACCTATATATATATATATATAAAATACATATTTATAGATAAATTGAATAAAGGCCAAAGATAAGAAACGTTTCGTTTTACCCCAAACGAATTATATTTTATCTTGAACCACTAAAGAGACATCAGAGGTATCAGCGGCAAATGTCAGAAGGTCTAGCCGAGGTGAGGCTGCTCTCGGCGGATACATGATGACGGAGCTCCCGCTGATCGCATGGAGCTCATCTCCGAGATCGGCGAAACACATTTTTTAAATAGACGCTGTCATTATAAATAAACCGCATATTTTATAAAAATGGCGGTTGAAAATGTTGCATGAACTCAGCTGGCAGAAGCCACCCCCCCCCCCCCCGACGCGAATTCGCGTCTGTTGTGAAGTTAATTTCACGCGCGAATGAAGCGAATTTCACGCGCAAATGAAGCGAATGATCTCAAAATGGTCAAGCGGCAGACGCGAATTTGACGCTCTATTCGCGTTTGGTGTGAACACAGCGTAACAATATTTAAGCGGAGCGAGTGAGATGAGGCGCCCGCGCTGTAGTGCGTCACTGCACCGTGACAGAGAAGAGCTGTCTGCTAGCTAGCGGCCACTAACGCTAACAATGGCCAGTTTTGACTGCAGAAACTTTACCCAGGAACTAGACTTTTGGGTGGTTGAAATGTTAGCTAGCGGCTACAAAGATGATAACACTAGCTGAGCTAGCAGGGCCATAACGGCGGGCTCAACTACTTTCTATAATAAAATATGGAAGTAACTGCAAAAGTCTTTTTTTTTACGTAATCTAGGTTGTTGCTTTCTTCATTATTCATAGCATATGTGTTACAAACATTCGGTATATTACCTTATATTCAGTATTCCGAATGATAATAGATTATTCCAGCGTAGACACTTTTCCCTCGTGGAAACTTCCGACCGTTAACGATGTCCAACGTCATAAATACGACATCCAACGTCGTCATCACGACACTTCACGTCTCTTCAAAAGATGTACTGTATGTCGTGCGTAGCCCGTTGTCGTGGTAATGACCCACGTGACAAACAATCATGCCTTTCATTGGCTTATAGTGTGCATAAGTGTGTGAGAGTGCAATACCATTAAGCGAGTTAGGGGGCAGTACTGAGCAAAATATTAGCACACTTAAACACACTTTTTTTTTTGTTCATCACTTGTGGGCCAAATTCAGATTTCTGCACTAGACATATCAGCAAAGCGTTTTCTATTCATTCCAATCATAATCTTTGTGGGGTCCAGCAAAATGGCCCCACACCGTTTTTGGGACCCCACACCGTGAGTGTGCTGTCAGGTTGCGGTCCCCACAAATTAATAAAAACAAGCACACACACACACACTCTCACACACACTCTCTCACACACACACACTCTCTGATATAACCAGATAATCTTTCTGTAACGTTACTCGTGTTGTACTGTTACTGTAATCAATATCTTGCTTCTGTTGTTGAGGGAAACTCCAGGCGCCCGCGGGCACGAGACCTCGATTTCACCACCATCCCATTTATTTATTTCTGTGTATATATTTATTTATTTATTAAAGTAGCGTTAAATCCGCAGATTTGTGCTTCCTCTTCCTCCGTGGCTGAAGTAATGCGCGGTCCTGGCTCGCGTCCGCGCTCGTGCTCGCGTAACTAATCCCGCCGCGTGCCCCCGCAGCGCTCGTGACTGCGCAGCCGATGCTGAGGAGCGGCGCGCACATGAACGCGGATGCTTCCAGTATTTGTCTGCACTTTGATGGAGTTCTCTCTGGACTGATGGAGTTTTCTCGGGTGGACGCACCTGTGGAGTCTGGCAGCAGGTGAGGAGATAATCATTAATACACACATGAGCTCAACTCAAACACAACACACGGGCTGTGTAAGAAAGCTTGTTTTTAGCAACAATATTTCATATGAAATGCTTCTAGCGTTGTGATATTAATAACACATGAACACATTTGCCTCAAAATCTTGCTGTAATGTAAATGAATGAATGAACTAGGCACTAAATGTTGATATTGAACTATTATTAGTGGATTTAAAAGCTCAATTTTGGAGTTTTATGTAAGTAATTAATTTAATTCATTATAAAGTAGTTGGAAAGATAGTTGTGAATGAACCTCGTGTGTTTCTTATACAGAGTTTAATTCTCTCTATAGAAATATTCTCAGACAGATTGAGAGAGGTTTTTATTAATTACTGTGATGAGAAAACCAGGGGCTAAATCCTGAAAATAATCTCTCAATGACAAAAAAATCCCCCAAAATGGGGCTTTATTTTCCACACACACACACGCGCGCGCGCGCGCGCGCACACACACACACACACTCATTCACACAGTGTTTGCTTGCACTATACGATTAAAATGTCTTAGTTTCTGTAGTTTACTATCATTTCCGTTCTTAACATATGTAAATAGTGCACTTAAATATCAAGTGTTTGTGTGTATATACTGGACCAAAACAACAACAACATAATCTCTCAGTGATGTGTGGTTTGTGCGGAGGACAATATTTGAAAATCTGGAATCTGAGGGAGCAAAAAAAAATCTAAATATTGAGAAAATCATCTTTAAAGTTGTTCAGATGAAGTTCTTAGCAATGCATATTACTAATCAATAATGTAGTTTTGATATATTTACAGTAGGACATTTACTAAATATCATCATGAACATGATCTTTACTTAATATCCTAATGATTTTTGGCACAAAAGAGAAATGTATAATTTTGACCCATACAATGTTGTCTATTTCTACAAATATACGTTTGTGACACTGATGACTGCTTCTGTGGTGCAGAGACACACACACACACACACACACACACACACACACACACACACACACACTTCTTTAGTATATTAATCACAAATCGAGTGTGTAATAACAGAGCACGAGTATATTAAGGCACCTGTGCTGAGTGACTGATGATCTGATCAGAGCTGGAGGATCCAGTGTCCTCTGAGACGGATCCATTCCTTCCCAGAATCCTGTGCGTCAGACTGGAACTGAGCCACAGCACCATTGTGTCCTTCACAGAGACTGTGATCAGGGCTATTATAGTTCACCAAGACGGACACAACATAAACTTTACTGAAAACATTCATTAAATTGACAAAACACAACAAATTAAATCCAACAAATGAAAAATATTCAAAATAGAAACTAATTTATACAAATTCATAAAATCTATAACAGTGTCTCAACGGTAATAAAACGACAAACGCTCAAAAATATTAAATTATTACATTTTATTAAATGATGCATTACATCAAATACTTTAATAAACACTTTGTTAGGCTTTTGAGCAATAAAATATGTAGCTATAATAAAACATAACGGTTCATGTTAGAGATTTCTCTGAAGAAATACCATTTTATTAAATCTGTGGCATGACAATATCTATACATGGAGGTAATATAAAATAAAATATTTTCAAAACCCATTTACAATCATTTGTAAGATGCTTTTATCCAAACTCAGTTTACACTGCATTCAAAGTTTATATATAATCAGTTCATGCATTCACAGGAAATTCAGTATTGCAACAGACTGTTAATAAACATTGTTAATAGTTTATTTTTATGTATTTTATAATTTCTGTCTTTTTTATTTTAGTAATTTTGTTGTTTTTTTCAATATTTTTTATTTTTAATATTTTATTTTTAATATAATTTAAATATGTTTGTATGTTATATTCCAGTTTAGGATTTAGTTATTTTTCAAATAAATGAAAATTAAAAAATGTGCCTTGGCAAAAATAAATACAAGTTTATTTACATATATTATTTCAGTTAGAATTTGTTTAACTTAAATATTTTTATTTTAATAGATTTAGTTTTATAGTAATTAGTTTTAATATGCTTCTTATATCACTTTTAGTTCTTATATTACTAATGCTGAATGGTTTATTTACTAATGCTTTAGTTTTTGCATGAACTTTACATGAAAAACAAAAAAAAACCCCGTTGCATGCAATGCGAGTTGCTTTGGATAAAAGCATCTACCAATGCATGAGTATGAAAGATTGTTAGGGTCAGAAACACATGTGCATGGGAGAGTTAGAAGTGTGTCGTTAGTGTTAATGAGTGCATCTCACTCCGAGCGAGTGCTGTGTGTCCAGAGGTTCGTCGATGGTCTTTTAAAGGCATGTAGTTTAAAGCCTCTTGAGCACTTTTAAAGACTTAACAGACTGAAACCAAACATGCTGCAGTAAACAAACAGACAGACCAACACTAGATCCTCCGTTACTGAGCAGATTAGACCCCGCTCATGCATTAAACACACTCACAACACATATGCTGCAGAATAACACACAGATCCTGCACTCTGATCTCAGCTCATTCACACACACACACTCACACACACTGAGACACACACTCTCTCTCACACACACATGTATAGGTAATCATTTATATATAGTATATTTATAGTCAAAATCTGTCAGGAGGTGAGTCGTGTATAGGTTTCTACTGTTTTACTTCATTGTTGTGTGTCTGTATTTATGTCGCACCGTGGTCCTGTGATACTTTATGTCCACACATGTAGAAGAATGAGTATAAAGCTCCACTTGAACTTGAAACACTCATGCACTCTCTCTCTCTCACACACACACACACACACACACACACACACAAGCTGTGTGTCTGGCAGCGCTCCATGTTTTGTTGTGGCTTCGATGAGTTCAACACTGCCAACATTTGGTTATGCAAAGATGCTGCTAGGATTCCCGGACGATCCCACAGAGACACATCTGTTCCTCCTGCACGCACACACACACGCACACACACACACCTTCAGAGGAAACAACAGATCCTAACCGCCAGAACAACTCTGACCTCTGAGGAGCGTCACTGCGACACTCGTCACATCACGATCTCAAACTCATGACGCGTTCACTGGCTCAACATCAGACATGTTAATAACTCTCTCTCTCTCTCCCCCGTCTCTCTCTCTGTAGGCAGTGAGCGGGCGATCAGCGAGACTTTCTTTAGTAATTGTTGGTAATGAGGAGCAGCTCCAGCTGGTGAGTGTTTGCAAAGATTTGTGATTTGTGACATACGTGATATTTTTAGGCTGTAGACATGGATAGAATGGATACAAGTATAAAGTAATCCGATTATAATTTGACACACATGCATGTATATATTTAAGGAAAATGTTTATATTCAATATATTTAGATATTTACTGTTTGTAATATATACTATATGAGTGTGTCTATATATACACATAATATATATTATGTAAACAAAAACTTATTTTGGATGCGATTAATCGTGATTAATCATGTAACAGCACTAATGTGTGTGTGTGTGTGTGTGTGCTGTAGAAATGTTGCATCACTACAATAATATTTTTATAACATTTTTAATTGTTGGTGTTCATATCCAGACGTAGACTAATGTTTATATATTCAAGATATGAATTGAATGATGGATTAAAATATTAATACTAAAAATTATTTAGTTTTATAATATAAAAAAATATATATTGTAATATAAAATATTATATAAATTATGTTGTTTAATTAAAAAGTCTATATTAAAGAATATATAGCGGTTTTCAGTGTCTCACATCACTTTTTAAAAATATTTGTAGGATTCTCCTGCTGTATTCAATAGTACGTTTTATAAGGAAACAACTTAACAATATATATATTAGATTCTTTCAAACATGTTATTTTAGTATATTACGATTTAAAAATGTTACACTTTTTCTGTTTTCCTTTTAATAGTAATGTTTAAGTAACTTTGTTGTGTTTTAACTTATTATTAATATACCTATTTTTATTTCAGTTTTAGTTATTTTAGTAGATTATATTAAACTAAATAAAAATGACAAATGTTGCCTTGACAAGATGGTTGTTTTTTAAATGTTTAAATGTTTTATGTTTTTGTTTTAGATCTGTGCTCTTTCCCCTGTAGGCGGGTCTCCAGATGTGTGTGGCTGCTGATTGGAGGAGGCTGTACTGGTGGGTGGTCCTCCAGTGGGTAGTGGGCGTGGCTTTATCAGAGCCCTGCGCTCAGCGCTGCGATTGTTTGCCAAAGCTCCTGATAGCGAACTGTTCATCAAGAAAACTGTCTTCCGTTCCCGTGAGTGTTCCTGACAACACCCTGACGCTTGACCTAACCAACAACCTCTTAAAGACTCTCTCAAGGGGACAGTTCTCAGGCCTGACGCAGTTACGCGAGCTGGACCTCAGCGATAACGCACTAACAGCGATCGAAGTCGAAGCCTTCGCCGGTTTGCAGAATCTCGTTGCACTGAATTTATCCCACAACCATCTAAAGATCATCCCAGTGGGAGCCTTCTCCGGCCTCCGTGGCGTTCAGCTCCTGGACATCAGATGGAACCAGATCTTGGTGCTCCTGGACGATACGTTCGGCGAGATGCCGTCTCTCCAGAAGCTGGAAGCCAGTGAGAACGATCTGGTGTTTATCTCAAACCGCGCTTTTGACGGTCTCTCCGGTCTACAGGAGCTGAACCTGGACAGATGCAACTTGACGTCGGTGCCGATCGAAGCGTTTTCACGGCTCTCCGGAATCATCCGGCTGCGTTTGTGCCGACTCGGACTCACGACGCTTCCCAACAACTCCTTCCGCCAGTTGGGACGTTTGCGCGATCTTGACGTTTCCCATTGTCCTTGGTTGGACTCGTTAGCCGCTAACAGCCTGTTTGGACTCAATCTCACGTCGCTAACACTGAGCCACTGCAATCTGAGCGCCGCGCCGTATTCCCCGCTGCATCACCTCGTTTACTTGCGATACCTGGATTTATCGTACAACCCAATCACTATTATCCTTTCAAACCTTCTTGGGGATTTGCTACGACTCCAAGAGCTGCATCTAGTCGGTACAGGGCTTCTACGAATAGAGCCTGGTGCTTTCCACAACCTTGCGTTTCTCCGGTTCCTCGACGTGTCGGAGAACCGTCTGGCGACGCTGGAGGAGTCTGCGTTTCATTCGGTCGCTGCTTTAGAGGTCCTTGGGTTGGACGGGAACCCGTTGGCGTGCGATTGCCGGCTTCTTTGGGCGATGCGCAGACGTCCATGGCTTCGCTATGAAGGACGTGTGCCGGCGTGTGCAACACCTGTGCAGGTGCAAGGCCGGACGTTCGCTGACTTCACGGAGGCGGAGATTCCCAGGCTGTTTACATGCAGACAAGCTCGCATTCTGACTCGGAAGCCGCAGGATGTTCGGACGGACGAAGGACATACGGTTTTGTTCTTCTGCGCAGCGAATGGTGATCCGGCGCCGTCGATTATTTGGCTGAATCCCAAACGCTCTGTTCTTACCAGCTCGGGCCGGATTCGCACGCTCGCTAATGGGACCCTGGAAGTGCGCTACGCACAAGTGCAGGATAGCGGGTATTACCTTTGCATCGCTTCGAACGCGGCGGGGAATGACAGCGTCTCGGTGAGCCTGCGTGTGCGAGGGCTTCCAGCGTCCGCTCGTAACCGCTCCGGCTCGTTCTTTCTGGAAGGATGGAGCTTCGCGTCCGGGCAAGCGGCGGTCAACGGATCGCAGCCGTTTCCATTCGACGTGAAGACGCTGGTGATCGCGGTCACCATGGGGTTCCTTCTGTTCCTGAGCTCGGTGGCCGTCTGCTTCGTCTTCATGTTTTTCTGGAGTCAGAGCAAAGGACAGATCAAACACACGGCGACGATCGACTTCGTGCCACGCAGCGCAGCGACGGCGTCCGGAGGCGGACGGACAACGATGGAGACGGGGAGGTTCACCATGAAGCTGATCTGAGAACTTGAGATGTTTGAGGTGCTACTAGATATCCAGTTTCCCATGAGCTTAAACACGCGGGTAAGATAAGAGAGGTTAGTTAAACACAAAATAAAAAACTAGCCGGTTTCCATGGCACCAGTGCATTGTGTTCTCCACCAAGTGGAGTGTTGAAATCCTATTGGTTGACCTGGCAGTGGGCGGAGTCACACAGACATTCTGACACGGAACACACAGTTTAGAGCAGAATAACCTGCTCAAGTATTCTTTTTTGTTTAGGGAGAGAGAGAGAAACAAGTATGTGAACTTGGCATGTCTCCGTAATATCTGCGAATGCATTATGGTATTTTTACGCTTATGTAAAGTAAAAACTGATTGAATTTAGTTGTCATATGGATGCCACTGTGAATTAATTAGATTCCTGATGATCAAGTTTGCAGTAATTCAGTTTGAGATGAGCTTTTTTAAGGTTTCGAGGCTTTAAATCAGATAATTTTAGCATGAGCTGCATGAATGCATGTGTGAGACGCTCCGATCACATTAACAGCATTTATAAACCAGAGAAAGTGAGCAATAATGAAGCTTTAACTGGACATAAAAGATCTCAGGTTGAGAAGGTCCAATCATGTTCAATAAATCCTGACGTGATTTTTTAATGTATTCTGTGTATTAAAGGAAATATTGAATGTGCTGCATCTCAGGATTGTGTGAATGTCTGCATCGGTTGCATGTGTTTGTACATTATTATATTTTGCTGATGAAGCTTTTAGATACGAAAGCTGTGCAAATCTGTTGATGCAAACGGTGTGTTTGCTGTGGAAGATCTATGCATTTATGTATTTACTGGCTTAAATAACAGCTTCATGCAATCTGATTCAGAGCAATAATGTCCCATCATGCACTGCTGTTTTATTAGCATAAATGATGATTTGATAAAAGTGGTTTGTTCGTTTGTTTAGATTCTCTCTTGAACTCTAATGAATCAGTGTTTCAGAGTTCATGAAGCATCTCATGTCTGTCATTTGTTTTTTGCATAAATTAAAAAAATTATTTTTTATTGTTCTTAAGACGACTACATTCACTTGTTTAAACACGATTGTTTACTGTTTTTAGTTTTTCTTTTTTTTACTTTTAAATGAACCATTTACTTTTGATTTTGGGAAATCATCTTAATGTCTGTCTTTTTAAAATGAATTGGTTTTGCAATTTTTTGTAAGAAATGTCTGCCAAAAGCATAAAAGTCTCCTTGAAATGATTGGTTTGATTCAATGCTTTCCTTATTAACTATCTTTTTTAGTTTTACTATTAATCCTCAAAGGTCTCAGAATACAAGGGGAAATCATTTAATATTTCTCTTTTCCTCTAATTTCACTTTGTTGTATTTCTCTGAGTATGCCAAGTAAGAGGATAAACAGCAAAGATGTTTATTTCTTCCCTCATATTTCCCAAGGATGGTAATATTGAAGAAAGACACATCCGCCACATAACCTCCATCAGTTCTCTGTGTGCTGGTGTCGTGATTCGCTCATGTTTTAATCTACAGTATATAAACTTGCTCTCAATCAGGTCCAGTAAATCAGCTTAGAGCAGAAAAACAACAGGCTGAATGAACACACACACACACACACACACACACACACAGCGTGAGGTGTGTTCAGTAAACACAAACATCAACAGTCAGTCTGTCTGTCCCTTTAAAACCGTCCTCAGAGGTCATGAACAGCTTCAATATGTTCAAATATGCATACATTAATCATTATTCTGAAGAAATCGCTCAATCTGAACAGGTTAACACACCTGATTAATGCGTGCCTAATTTTTTTCTTATTATTATTCTTTTTTTAACAAGAACCCATGCTTCTGTCATATTTGTGGAAAGTCCTTGTGCATAATTCATAAAATCCCCGCTCGTCTTCAGATCCGTGTCTTTTGAGATTAAACTGGTTTGGGTTTTATGTTTGTCTGACAGATCAGACGCCAGATTAGAAGTTTCCAGTCAAACATCCGTCTGTCGTCTGTCCCATGATGCTTTGCTGATCTGCTCGGGAACACTGGCGCCTCTGTCTGCTCTGATCATCACATTACAGTCCAATCACTTTATTATTTCTGGTCAGCAGATCAGTGTCACTGCTCAGTTTGAACTGCTTTAAGAAAGGGCCTTATGTTGGGAATTCCTAAGTTTGTTCCATTTTTCTAAATGGCTTGTGAAGTTCCACACAAATATACACACTGATATTGTGCCTTCAGCTCATTTCAAAGTGAGATATCTCGAAACCCTTTGAGGGTGCGTTAAAACAAGCAAAGAAACTTTGTTGTAGTGCTGTTGTTCTCAAACAAATTCTCATTTGGACAGCTTTTAAGGGAACAATCTATTGGTTATGGTTCCTTGAACTTGGCATATTTGAAGAACTTGGCTGTCCCTCTGTATATCATCAAATGTGCCAAGTTCTAGGGTTCATAAATAAGAACGGTACAGGAAAAAAACAGCCCAAAATTTATATTTTGTTAGAACAGTTACCCTAGTATGAAGCATTTATGTCTTCCTTAAAGGACGCAGAGAAAAGTCACAGCAAAAAGGAGCTGATGGTGGTGTAAGAACTTGTGCACTATCAGATGTAATAACTGGGATTTTAATAAAGCTGTAGCAAATTGGGATGAAAGTGCAATAAGTGCATTGTAGTGTTGTCATTAGTTCAAGGGTCCATACAAAAACTGCCCAAAATGTCATTAGCACTCATTATGAAGCACCTGTGTCTGCTTTACTGCACCCTCGAGCGGAGAGGAAGTGCATCTGTTCAAGAGCTCATAGATGGAGACTGATGAAGTAAAAATGGCTCAATATTGGGATATCATTAGAGCAGTAGACCGTTTTAATGCAACCTCAAAGCGCTTGGAGACAAACTGCTGCAAAGTGGGCTGATGGTGCAATAAGCACATTGATTTCCACATGTCAAGGGGCCTTAAAAAAGACTGCTGAATTAAACACTGCCCAAAATTTGGATCTCATTAGAGCCATTGAAGATCTTGTTTTCACTTCACTCAACCTCGAAGCAAATTCAAGCTAAGTGGCTGTCTTCATTACAGCGTCTTTATGCACTGTCAACTCTGCCAAGTTCAAGCGGCTATACAACATTACTGATAAAGTAAAAAACAGCCTCAAATTGGAATTTAATTCGAGCAGCTGACCTACTACAAAGTCTGAATATCCACTTAAATGCACACTCAAGGGTAGCCAGTGATTTGGGCCGATGGGGCGATAAATGCCTCCATGTTCGAGGGCTGAAGATAAAGTAAAAACAGCCCAAAATCTGGATTTAAGTAGAGTAGTTGCCCTAGTATGAAGCCCTTGTGTCTGCTTTAATGCACTCTCAAAGAGAGCCGAGAACATGCACTGCAAACTGGGCTGATGATACGTGTCTGTTGTTGATTATGCAAAGTTCAGGTGTTCATAAAACAAGATTGCACAAGTAAAACCATCATAAAATTGGGAATTTATTAGATCAATAGTGCTTGTGTGAAGCACTTATATCTGCTTTCATGCACCCTCAAAGGAAACAGAGGAAAGTAGCCAGTAGAAATGGGCTGATGGTGCAATAACTGTCAAATATGCCAAGTTTAAGAGTTCATAAAAACAGATTGGTACGGTGAAAACTGTTCAAATTTGGAACTGGGTAAGACTAGTAGCTCTGCTATGAAGTTTTGATGAAAAAACCTGTAAAGAAAGCACAGAAAGTTTGCCATCAATCAGCTGAAGGTACACTGTGCAGCTCTGTAAGTCAATAACAAACGGTTCAGTACCAGGAACATGACACAAAAACTGAAGGCTGTCTTGAAAGAATTACACATAACCCTAAATAAGAGCTGTTCAACAGCTAGTGTAATCTGTGTTTGAGATACGCACAGAACAACACTCACAAAGCAACGCGCTTCTGTTAAGCAGGTATATATTTATTTATGTTTGTTGAAATATTTAAAGTTTGTATTATTTCCCCAGAAAAATGTAAACTTCTCCATATTCACAAAAAGAAAGACATATCTGTTTATCAATCATTGTCAATAAAATCAACTTCATAATTACAATAATAATCATATTTGAATATAATATCTTTATAATAATAATAATATGAACATTCAAAACATCACTCCATATTCAGAGATGCTCCACTCTAGAATCAACAAATCTCTCGCGCATTCGAGGATATTTCCATGAGTACATATAGAAATATATACATCCTACGCTCCTGAACCGGGCCGGAGGGTCAAAGGTCAATGCTATGGCTTGTCCGTGTCTATGGCTAAATTGGCGGCTGGGTCCCGCAGCGAGGACCGTTCGTTTCTTCATGAAGACAGAAACTCAGCTAGCGTGCTACACGCGATCGCGATCTGTCGTAGCATTACTGACCCTACACACAAACGCTAGCTGATGTGAGCGCAACACCGCGCCAGAAGTGGTGAGAGATGACGTATCGAAACAGAACCGGTCCATTAGCTAACGTATAGCGCACTCCGTCTCCGAATCGACGTCTGTATGGCAACGTGTGTAAATGTGACCGCTCGTGTTCAGCCAATCAGAGCTCAGTATGGGAACTGTAGGCACAGAAACACTGTATCATTATCGTTAGAACTAGAAGTACCTGAAATGCAGACGAAAGTAATACTTGTAACAGAAAAAGTGAGTAAAGACTAAAGTAATCGACTAAAGCCCCAGCGAGCAGCTGCTGGAGTATATGAGTATCATCCACCGAACACCAAGAAAAGAGAAAAACTCAACCCACTTAAAATGAGAGAAACTTTCCATCAGTAAATCTATGTACAGAAATCAGCAGCCGACCTCAGCGCTGTGTGTGTGTGTGTGTGTGTGTGTGTTCTCAAACCCAGTGAGCCGCACTGACGACTAAAGCTCCTCACAGACTCAAAGCAGCAGACAATCACACCAGTCCGATCAAATACTGTTTAGAGACATTCGTAGGGAAGCACAGTTATGGAGTTTCTGTCAACATCTCATGCTAACCTGGTTAAAATATAATAACAATAATAATAATATAAGATGAGAGCGCTCCCAACAGCACAAAGAAACACATGAACACTTTCATTAATCAAAGGCAACTTTAAAATCGGTTTCTTTTTTCAATTAATCCTTGTGAAATTGGTTTAATAAATTATTTTTGGACCCGTTTAAATTTTCTTAATTATGCTTTAATAATTAAACTATAAATCCAATAAATTGAATTAATTTTAACAATAACAGGGCCTTTTGATGTTTTTCTGTAAGTCCATTTTAATGGTTAAATATAATTTGAGTAGTTACAAAAACATGCATAATTAATTGAAATATTGTAACTTGTACAATTTACCAACAATTTAATAAAAGTTTCATGAAAATAAAAACTCTAGGGCCCTCTGAAATCCATTTAATTTCATTTTAATAATCAAAAAGTCTGTTAATTTTACTAATAAGGCCTTAGAAAATGCATTTATGATTTAATACAAATTTAGTATCAAAAAACAATATAGGACATAAACCCTTTTAATCTTTAAATTCATCAATCAAAAATGAATAATTCCTTTTATCTTGTGCCGCAAAATGAGATGTACTGTAAAAAATAAAAATTCTAGGATAAGTTTTAATGATTGAATTATTACTTTCTGAAGTTCTGTCTATTGCGCAACAGTAATATATTTATCACAATTTCAATTTGAAGTAAAGTTTAAATATAAGATGGAGATACTGAATAATAATAAGGTATCAGTATCCTACACATTTAGACTCTCCAGCGTGTCTCAGTGCATTGTGGGATGTGTGAAGCATCGGCGGCTCACTAGGGTCTGAAGAGAGCTTCAGTGATGATCCAAACCTTGAACCTCTGGGCGTTTGGCACAAACACACACCAGCACTAAACCAATCCGCTCGCTATCCACATCCCAGGAAACAGCAAACCGCTCGTCCTCTCTTGGTCCCATGATGCAGAGCGAGCGAGTCACATGACCGTCTCTGTCAGAGATGAGCAAACGTGTGATCATGGAACAAACTTCGTCTAGTCTCTTTTCGACCGGTCGTTCTCCAAGGAGCTCTTTAGGCACGGAGAGGAGATCCCGCCCCCCAGCTCGGGACAGGAAGGGGCGGGGTTCTGAGCGGCATGCCGGCGTCTGATTGGCTCAGAAGTAATCAAGCCCCTCAAAACATCATTTGAAAAAAAAAAAAGATTCATTATTGAGTCATTATTAGGAAGTTGAGGCTGCAACCGATCAAACACACACACACACACACACACACACGTACACAACACACTCCTGCAGTAAAGAGAGAGAGAGAGAGAGGCAGGGGATGATGGGAAGAGAACGAGAGAGTATAAAGTCATCTCTCTCTCTCCGTCCGTCCTTCTGCGTTGATTTTCTTTGTGCTATCGGTGTGATTGTTTCGGCCTCAAGATGCTGATTGTCGTCCATTTGGCTCAAAAAATTCAGAAGAAAGAGAGAAAGACAGCAGGAGAGAGAGAGAGACACACCTGAGGAATATATAGTTATATATCACTTATATACACATATATACACTCAGCATGTGTGAGAGAGAAAGAGAGAGAGAGAGAGAGAGTTTGTCCAGTTGGAGTTGGTCGTCCTGCTCAGGCTCCGCCTCTCTCTTCTCTCTCAGCCAATCATCAGACACTCCTGGGTTGAGGTTCAACCAATCACAGGTCCGCTAGTCCTGCGCGGGCCAATCATGTTCCAGAGTGGGCACCATAAATCGGCTGAGGGAGACAGAAGCTGAGAATCAGTGACCCGATCCGTTAAAACACTCCAGTTCATCACAACAGCAAGAACTCAGTCAACGTTCATCATACATTTAAAATAAACTCAAGTGGATGGAACATTTGAAGGTGATCTGATGGAGATGCACGGCGTGAACGGTTCCTGCTGTTCAGCTGAAGAAAGGGCTGAGGGCTGGGCGGCACAACGAAACACTGCACAATGTTACATGTCATTCCACTGTAAAGGCCCATTCACACAAACAACCATAATTACAGCTTTAATAATGGCTCTGATGAGAATGACTCACAGGAACGATATCATTGGAATCACTTTCAGAGAAACTGATAGCCAATCGGAATTCATCCTGCTTTAAAGAGCTCGAGCATTTAAAGAGACAGAGACTATCATACGTTGGTTTGGATGCTGGTATAGTTATCATCATAGTTATCAATACAGTAATCACTATAGTTACCATTTTAGTTATTGGTGTACTTATTTTTATAGTAAATACAATGGTCATCTTTTAGTTACTAGTATGGTTATTGTTATAGTTACTACTATTGTTATCATTGCATCATGGGTGAAATTATTTATTACTATAGTTATTGGTAAGTTGTAATTACAGTTATCAGAATAGTTCGTTATTACAGTGTCACGATAGTTCATGTTATAGTTATCAGTATAGTTACTGTTATAATTATCAGTATAGTTATTATTATAGTTATTGGTACAGTTACTATTATCGGTACAGCTATTGTTATCAGTATAGTTATTATAGTTACTGGTATAGTTACTGTTATGGTTATCAGTGCAGTTTCTGTTATAGTTATCGGTACAGTTACTTTTATAGTTATCGGTACAGTTATTATAATAGTTATTGGTACAGTTACTATTATCGGTACAGCTATTGTTATCAGTATAGTTATTATAGTTACTGGTATAGTTACTGTTATGGTTATCAGTGCAGTTTCTGTTATAGTTATCGGTACAGTTACTTTTATAGTTATCGGTACAGTTATTATAGTTATTGGTAAACTTACTATTATTGGTACAGCTATTGTTATCAGTATAGTTATTATATTTACTGTTATGGTTATCAGTACAGTTTCTGTTATAGTTATCGTTACAGTTATTATTATAGTTAACGGTATAGTTACTGTTATAGTGAAGGGTACAGTTTCTGTTACGGTTATCGGTACAGCTTATGTTATAGTTATCGGTACAGTTATTATTATAGTTATCGGTACAGTTATTATTATAGTTAACGGTATAGTTACTGTTATAGTGAAGGGTACAGTTTCTGTTATGGTTATCGGCACAGCTTATGTTATAGTTATCGGTACAGTTATTATTATAGTTATCGGTACAGTTACTGTTATAGTTATCGGTACAGTTATTATAGTTATCGGTACAGTTATTATTATAGTTAACGGTATAGTTACTGTTATATTGAAGGGTATAGTTTCTGTTATGGTTATTGATACAGCTTATGTTATAGTTATCGGTACAGTTATTATTATAGTTATCGGTACAGTTACTGTTATAGTTATCGGTACAGTTATTATAGTTATCGCTACACTTATTATTATAGTTAACGGTATAGTTACTGTTATAGTGAAGGGTACAGTTTCTGTTATGGTTATCGGTACAGCTTATGTTATAGTTATCGGTACAGTTATTATTATAGTTATCGGTACAGTTACTGTTATAGTTATCGGTACAGTTATTATAGTTATCGGTACAGTTATTATTATAGTTAACGGTATAGTTACTGTTATAGTGAAGGGTACAGTTTCTGTTATGGTTATCGGCACAGCTTATGTTATAGTTATCGGCACAGTTATTATTAGTTATCGGTACAGTTACTGTTATAGTTATCGGTACAGTTATTATAGTTATCGGTACAGTTATTATTATAGTTAACGGTATAGTTACTGTTATATTGAAGGGTATAGTTTCTGTTATGGTTATCGGTACAGCTTATGTTATAGTTATCGGTACAGTTATTATAGTTATCGGTACAGTTATTATTATAGTTAACGGTATAGTTACTGTTATAGTGAAGGGTACAGTTTCTGTTATGGTTATCGGTACAGCTTATGTTATAGTTATCGGTACAGTTATTATTATAGTTATCGGTACAGTTACTGTTATAGTTATCGGTACAGTTATTATTATAGTTATTGGTACAGTTACTGTTATAGTTAACAGTATAGTTACTGTTATAATTATTGGTATAGTTACTGTTATAGTTATCAGTATAGTTATTATTATAGTTATCGGTACAGTTACTCTTATAGTTAATGGCATAGTTACGGTTATAGTTATCGGTATAGTTACGGTTATGGTTATTGGTATAGTTATTTTTATATTTATCGGTACAGTTACTGTTATAGTTAACGGTATAGTTACAGTTATGGGTATAGTTATTATTTTAGTTATCAGTATAGTTACTGTTATTTTATTAATTTAATTTATGCATTTATCAGACACATTTATCCAAAGCATCTAACAGTGCATTCAGGCTATACGTTTTTAACCAGCACGTGTGGTCCCTGGGAACTGAACCCACGACCTTTTGCGCCGCTAACGCAATGCTCTACCACTGAGCCACATGAAAACAATATTTTTGTTTGTATGTTATAGTTATCGGTATTACTGTAATAGTTATCTTTATAGTTACTTTTATAGTTATGTGTATAGTTATCACTACAGTTATCTGTTTATCACTGTAGTTACTAGAAAGTTATTACTATATTTCAACTGATGATAGTAAGCAGATTTAGACTCTAACTTCTGACTGAATGAGATGTATTCAGAGCTAGTGAGAAACAAATGACACACACACACACACACACACCTGTGATGCACAGCAGATCGGCTCTAGAATAATCTCATGTTACTGTAAACAACATACAGCTACTGGGCTTTACGTGACAAGCTGCACAGAATCTCTTTTTTATGATCAGTGAGGTCGTCTACACAGAAATGTTTAGTGTTGGGTCACATGGTTCACACCGCACAGCTCGGCTCACTTCCTCTCCTCACTATCACACACACACACGACAGATGTGATGATGTCACAGAGCAGCTCACTCTGCTGGAGTGCCATGAAGGTTACAGATGGTTGTTGTGTGACAGACCTGTTCTGTGAATATTCTGGTTTTGAGGTCAGGCATTCCACTTCCCCTTAGCTCATCCTCCACCACCATCAACCTGCAACACACACACACACACACACACAGACACACACATTCCCAGGATGCTCTGGTAATGGCAGGGACAGAGTTTCGAGCGTGTGGCATGCGTCTGACCTGTTGATGATGCCCTTGATCTGCGAGTCCTTCTCCACCTGCTGCTGGCGCAGGCGTCTCTCGCTGTCGTCCAGCCGGCTCTGGTACTGCAGCAGGATCTTACTGGTCTGCTGCTCCTGGGAATGCAGCCGCCGCTCGTACTCCTCCAGCTTACGATGAGACATCATCAGACGCTCCTTCAGAGAGTGGATCTCCTCCTCGTACTCACGCACCTGCACACAACACAGTATCAAATCAGCATGAGGGTGAATGCTGCCAACATGTTCAAATCTAACTTAATAAAGCCATTATGATTTTGGCTTTCTTTATGCAAAATATAATATTTTTCATAAATAAATGCATTTATTTTTAAATGTGTAAATTATTCAAAACATTTTATTTAAATAAAGTTATCATTATTTTTGTTGCACTGACATTATTTTTAATGAGAATTAAATTAATTTATTCCTTAATTCTTATTACTGTCATGCTGAATAATTCTGAAAATAATCATGAAAAGTCACAATGCAAAATGTCTTCATTTTTTATGCAAACTATAATTTTAAGTATTTTACATAAAAACACTAATTTATTTTTATATCTAGTGTTTATTTTTAGATATAAAAAATAAGCCATTTTGATTTTTTTATGCTTTATGAAGTTTTATTATTGACAATTTAAAACACTTTCGATAAAAAAGTATGTTTTGCTGCCAGTTTAAAATTTTAAATGGTAATTTAATGCTGTTTTTTAATCTTAAAAAATAACTGTTTAATTAATCAAGAAAATAATTTAATAATGCCAAAATAATAATACAAAATACAATTCTTGGTCCAACACATATTATCTTAATGCAAAATAAAATGTTCAATATTTTTACATAAAGGATTTTTTTATTTATTATTATTACATTTTTATGTGTGTAATATTATATATATATATATATATATATATATATATATATATATATATATATATATATATATATATATATATATAAGAGATTCATCTGATTTTGAAGTGAGATATGAGCTGGTCACATATCTATTTGAATATAATAAGTTTACAGTGATTTGACTGAACATCAGTGTGTTTGTAATTGTGCGGTGTTTGTTTGACCCACGTTACAGTACTGACCCGGTCCAGACGGGACTCGTCCATGCTCTTGGAGTGCTCCTTCAGTTTGAAGTCCTCGCGGTCCACACGCAGACTCTCGATGTCCGCAGACAGGTGTGGCATGTTGGACACCCAGGCCACCGTACGCTCGGACGCTGCTGAGGGAGGATTGAGAGTGGACGGAGACTTCGAGCCCTGAAACACACCGACACAGAGAACACATGACGCTCATGACAGCAGGAGAGAATTAAAGAAATCATAACAGTGTGACAGACTGTGTGTGTGTGTGTGTGTGTTGACCTGTTTGTTCACGGTTGGTTTGAGCAGCTGCTGTTGGTTGCTCTGCTGTGCAGGTTTTGCTGGTTGGTTGCTCGGTGTGTTTTCTGTGCTCTCATTGGCTCCGCCTTGAGGGGCGGGGCTCTCCGAGGTCGTGCTGGACTGATGTGGCAGGCCGGGGGCGGGGCTATCCTTCACCGACAGCTGTTGCCTCGGCATCTGCCTCCCGCCGAAACTGGAGTCGGGCGACTGGAGGAGGTTCCCGCTCTGGGGGCGTGTCTTGGGGGGCGTGGAGTTGGCGGCCGAGCTGACAGACAGCTGGTGGGAGGGCTGAGGCTTCATGCGCTGAGGAGGAGGCGGAGCCATGGAGGCCTGACGGACAGGATGGATGGTGGTGGGGGGCGTGGCCAGAGAAGCGGGCGTGCCGGTGCCTGTGGCTGTCTGTGGAGCCATGCCCATCAGAACCTGCTGCTGGAGATTCTCCTGCACACACACACACACACACACAGTTTTATGCCCAGCAAGCCGTTGATAATCCCTTACACACAGAACAGAAGTAGAGCCCTAAGTAGGGTTCTGCCGTGCACCGAGGGCGAGGGTCACCTGCATCTGCAGCGAGAGCTGTCTGCGGGCGTAGTCGGCCTGGTTGTGGCGGGTGAAGTCGTCGCTGTAGCTGTGCGAGTGCACGATGTTGGGCTGCACCAGACTGTTCTGCGTCCTCAGGGCCGACAGGTCCTCGCTGCGAGAGAAGCCGCTGTGAGCGAAGGACGGCACGTGTCCGTTCTCCGGCTCGGGCGGCAGCAGCAGCGGCGGGGGGGGCGTGTGGTACTGCGGCCCGTCGGACGCCAGGTGGAACAGAGGGTTCTGGAAGGACAGAGGCACGTGCATCGCAGCCGCCTGAGACAGAGAGTCTGTGGCCAGCTGATTCAGACGCAGACCACCCGACATACTGGAGCCGGCCGACATACGCCCTCCGGCCCTCAGAGGGGCGCCGAAGCCGGCCAGAGACCCCTGAGACGAGTTCAGCAGGTCGTTCACCGAGTGCAGGTTGGACACGCTGTTGATGCGAGAGTCCTGCAGGTCCATCATAGAAACACTCTTATTCACACTGAGAACCTGACGAGACACACACCACACACTCCTGCATCAGTCTCCTGGAGCCCAGCACACAACACAACATCCTGTTAGACACGCTTCTCACACTTATCAGGACACGCTAGAGTACATCACACAAACAACCAGTTATTAACTGATCAGTCGCCATTAATCATTCAGAAGAAACGTTTTTGTTTACTCTACATAATATGTGTGTATGTGTGTGTGTGTGTGTGTGTGCACCTTGGGGTCTGGTTCGGTGATGTCAGAGCTGCTGGTGCAGTAGGCGGGGCTTGAGCGTGCGAGAGGTGGGCGGGTCACGTAGAAGACGTCTTTGTTGGCACGGAGATCTCGCTCGGAGAACGCAGCCAGTCCAGGATGAGAGAGAGCAGCCGTGGGAGACGGCAGACAAGAGACATCCAGAGAGCTACACACACACACACACACACACACACACACACACACACCAGATAATAAACATGAATGAACATCTCATGCCTCATTCAATCGGTGTCTCAAACGCAGAGAGACGTCAATAAAACGCTTTAATGTCACGCAGCATTTCTCTGACCTCAGGCAGGCATCAGTGTCCACAGCTCGTTAGTTCACTAGAGAACAGCATTCCTTAAGAGTGTCACTAATGATTATTTTGGTAATTCAGTAATCGGTCAATCGAATAATTATAATAGTTTTTTCTGCAGAGATAAAAAGAGCCCTAAATGAACAATAGCCTAACTTAAAGTACATATGTTACAAAACCAGTTAAAATACATAATGAATCATTAACAAGATAGCTAACGTAAATTTTTAACGACTGTTTTACACTTTACCACACAATCTAATCAGTGTTTAATATCGACCGAACATTATTTAATTCAAGTGTCCACTTGATCTTAAATATTTGGCTATTCTTTACGAAAGAAATGTTAATTGCTGAATACGTGGACATCAGCATTGTAAACTGGGAGGAAGGTTTTGAACGTTTATTGTGAAATCGCACCGAACCGTCAGCATATTGAGAAAGATCTTGACGTATTCTCCAGTGTTTGTGTACTGTACACCACGTCCAGCAAACAGCATGGTGCGTATAGTTAGTGTGTGGGATGCTGTGGTTGTGTCCAGACAGTGACCTGTTGAGGTCTCTCATCATGAGGCTCTGGAAGTCGCTGGTGGCGAGGCGGCTGAAGGGCGGGCGGGTCATGTGACGCTCGGGCGGCTGGTGACTGGCCTGACGGTGCAGCTGCGGGTTCCTCAACGCCACGCTGATGTCATTCAGTAACCGAGGCAAGGGCCCCAGCTTCAGGATGGCGTCCTGAACACACACACACACACACACACACACACACACACACACACCATCTTGTTGCAACATTTTTAAAAAATCAAGATAGAATATATTTGGTCAAAATCCCATCTCATAAAAGATGAAGACTATTTAAGACAATATCAGCTGATTGACGGCAATCCAGAGCTCAAGTACATAAACTATTACTCTTTTCAGACATAGTTTTTGAAGTAAAGAGTGAAGAAGATACTACACAAAACTTATTGAAACACCCCTCATTAAACACTTTCTCCCTGATGTGAGCGAATCTCACAGGTGACTGTCACTGAAGGGGGAGGAGTCTGGATCTATGAACTTTGACAGCAAATTTTTTATTTAGTTTTAGTCTGAGGATTTTTTAATCACATACATTTAGATATAAACAACTAAAATTGAATGGGTGGAAAACATGTATTAAACATTTCTCTAAAACTTCCAAAGACAGGGAGAAAACATCTGAACACACAATATAGACACAGATTGAACTGCTTTGACATAACATCTTTATCACAACAGAGATCTAGAGACAAGAACATGGTCCTCTTTTGAATACCAATGGTTATGTAACATGCACACAACATCCTTCAAGCAGACATTTATTTGTATAAATGAAAATAAGACCCTTATTAGGGCTACTAAAGTGATTCATTCCGGAGCAGCGAGTGCTTTGATCGTTCTTTTGTTGATTCATTAACAATAAGAACAAAGACAATAATTAAATTAGTCTGCTGTCCCTTAAATCTGAATGCAGGGATACAGTACACTGGTGTTTATTTTTGTCACTTTTTGTCATTTTCTACATTAATTTTTGTAAAAATATGTTTTATGAAACGTGCAGCAAGTGTATGCAAACTTATGATCGGAGCTTTCCAGTTCAAATTTGCTTCTGGAACTCTTTCTGATTCATTAATGAAAATACATTTTCGATATCAGTGTTGGTAAAGCATTATATTATGCATTACAAGTAACGTGAGTTACATAATCAGATTACTTCAAGTAACTAGTAAAGTAACGCATTACTGTTTAATTTAGAAGGAAATATCGGAGTTAGTTTTTCTTGTTACTTTGTTTCTCCTGATTGAGTGACAGTTCTGGTGTTGTCATGGAGACAGAGATCAGGAGTGAGTGTGAACATGATCTCACTGTAGATCTAGATTCAACATGAACATGTGCTCACTCAAACACATTCAGTGTTCCTCACAATGAATAAAAATATCTTATATATAGTAATACATATACAGATTATTCAACATTGTTCATTATGGAGTTTTTATCGTCTCTTTTATTGAAAAATGATTGGTAAACTAGATGAGCAGTGGGCCGTACCTTGCTCAGCTGGGCCATGACCTCCCACAGCAGACTGTGCAGGATGGAGAGCTCGCGGCCCAGGTCTATGTAGCCCTCGAACGCCCCGGCGTTACTCACACACTCCAGATTAGAGATCTCGTACAGGAACTGCTGCATGGAGCCCCACTCCATCTCCAGGAACTCATTCATGAAGCCCAGATAGTCCTCCTTCCCACTGAACCTGCAGAGAACACACACACACACAGCAGTGTGGGAGAGAGAGACAGAGAGAGAGGACAGATCCATGTAGAGAGAGAGAGAGAGACAGATGGGTGACGGAAAGAGAGACAGATGATAAGTGAGAAGCCAACAGACTTAAGATCACCTCTAAACACTCATGAGACACACACAGAAACCCTGAGACACACACATGCTTCTTGCGTCAGATCAAGGCTGCATCTCATTGCTAGTCTTACTTGATCTTAGTGCTGCGTTCGACACCATAGATCATGACATACTCATAGATCGATTACAAAACTATACAGGTATTCAAGGGCAGGCTCTAAGATGGTTTAGATCCTACCTGTCCGATCGCTACCATTTTGTTTACTTAAATGGGGAGTCATCTCATTTATCATCAGTAAAATATGGAGTGCCACAAGGATCCGTCCTAGGTACCCTCCTATTTTCAATATAAATGTGCCCCTTGGTAATATTATTAGAAAATACGGAATTAGCTTCCACTGTTATGCTGATGATACTCAGCTATATATCTCAACGAGACCAGATGAAACTTCCCAATTATCTAAGCTAACAGAGTGTGTTAAAAATGTAAAAGATTGGAAGACCAATAATTTTCTCTTATTAAATTCGGATAATACCAAGATATTACTTATTGAAAAAACTAACAAAAATGACAAAACAATAAAATTACAAAAAATACATTGAATGGCATACATTTTTCTTTTATTGTAAAACACACTAGTATATTTAGTAAAGATCATGTTCCATGAAGATATTTAGTCAATTTCCTACCGTAAGTATATAAAAACTTTTTTGATTAGTAATATACATTGCTAAGAACTTCATTTAAATAACTTTAAATTATTATTATAAATTATTAGATTTTTTTGCTCCCTCAGACTCCAGATTTTCAAATATTGTACTCCTAACAAACCAGACCTCACTGGAAAGATAATTTATTCAGAAGATGAGTAAGCGTTAATTTAACTGGGTTTGTGCTCCAGGGTCACATATATTAAGCTGAACTGTGACAGTGTGTTACTGATGCTCCAATAAACCTGGTGTCACCGGCTGAATGAGGAAGTGAAGGAGGTGGGCGTGTCAGTGAGGGTCATGTGATGCGAGAGGATGGGTGGGGGGGTCAGTGAGGGTCATGTGATGCGAGAGGATGGGTGGGGGGGTCAGTGAGGGTCATGTGATGCGAGAGGATGGGTGGGTGACGGTGGACTCTAGTGACTGACTTGGAGAAGCTGGCCAGGCTCTGCACCACTTTGGCGATGAGCGTGAGGGTTCGAGAGGTGCGTTCAGACGGATACTCCTGCGTCAGACTGAACAGAGACGGAGACATGATGGCTGGACACAGGAAGCGCAGGAACAGAGACGAGCTGATGAGACGGTCAGCGATGTCCTCCCGGCCGCGCTCAGCACAGCGCACACGCCACGACGCAAACACCTCCTTCAGCTCGCGAGGAAACAGGCTGAGGAGAGAGAACACATCCCATCATGCACTGCCATCGCTTGAAACGGCTCTGGTAGCCATACGTTCCTAGTGTGAATTAGCAGATTGCAAACATCTTTTAGTATTCAAAATTAAAAACAAACAAAATAAACAATAAAACTGAGTAACCAAAACAAAAAATACAATCAAACACTAATTAATTAAATAATAAAATCGTAAATTAAAAATAAATAATTTTATTTCATTAAAACAGTAATTGATTAAATCATAACTGTAAAAAAAATAAAATAAAAAATAATTAAATGCCTTGCCTTGCCTAAATATAAATAATTCCAAAATAAAACTATTAAAATAAAGGAAATAAATTAAAAGGAACTGCATTATTAAAGCTGCAATATGCGATTTTTGTAATTGACCACAAGAGGGCGCATTTCCAACAATAACAAAGGCGAAGCTTGATGACGCTATGAAGCAGGTGACGATGGGAGATGTCGTTTTAATACATTTTCACCATAGCAATGTATCTAAATTGGATAAACGAATCATGATCACGGATGAGGTTATTTATTCGTTTTTGTATTACCTGTATATCTGATCATATTATTTTATGTAATACCTCTCTCTCCCGGGTCCTCTCTGACGCTCCTCGAACTCGCTCCGAGTGGGGCTCGAACCCGGGTCTTCGGCATGGGAGGCGGACGCACTAACAAGGAGGCTGAATGGCTACGTGTTTATGGTTAATGCCGTGTTGTTTAACGTGCTCAAACCAATCGTTCTAAAAGTAAATTTGAACGAACATTTGCAAGTAATGACTAAATATATTATTAACAACACATATCCGATTGTATTTAATTGTACTGCCATAATCTCGGTCACCGAACGTGATAAAATCCTTACCTTAGTACAAAGAGCAATATAACTTTGTTTATAAGTGCTATTATTGAAACTGAAACAGTCCATTTGCCACGTTATGTTATTTTCTCACAGGTAACGTTATTGATAAAAAATGCTACAGTGACAGAATGTACAGGCATGTGGTGTAATTCATATCTATTAAAATCATCTTTACTGTAACTATTACGTTACTTGTACAATAACAAAATAAATAATTGATTTGCTTACCTGTCTATCTGCTCTCTACATCTCGTACACACCTGGCCGATATTTATCCTGGTTTTATTTCTCTGTTTATCACACAGTCTGTGTATCCGAATATGGACGCTTACGTTTTACTGGCACTTGAATACTCGCCAAAGAGTAATCGTGATCCATAACAACGACAACCAAACCATACGCGCGGCTATAACATAACCACCACTTCCGCGTTTGACCATGTGATATTCTGGTGTGGTGAAACATCACATGATCTACACCGGAAACAAAGTGTAGAGCGGACATTGCGTCACTGAGAGGCGACATTTCTTTTCCGGGACGGCCAGTTATTTAAAATCTGAATTTCTCTGAAATAAAAAATCTTTGGAGACTTTTGAGATATTGTAAGTACACAACTGGAGGAAATATATCACACTGTGCAAGTTATTTTCGGAAATTTTATTACAAAATTTCTCCATATTGGAGCTTTAAAATGTAAAATTGAAATTAAATACATTTAACCAAAATAAAACATTTTGTAATAAATAAAACACAAAAGCGAAATAAATGTAAATAAAAACAAACCAAATGAACCACTTCCTGTAAGCAGACGGAATTGTGTATTTGTTGCGCTGCATGTCATGTGAGCAGTAACTGAGGAAGGGATTGGTCAGCTGACAGGAACTGACCAGTGAGAGTTGATGATCTTGCAGAGCGCTAGTTCGCAGCACATGCGCAGGTTAGCCTGATGATCTGAGAGCACCGAGGGAGGCGTTCGCATCGGATCCACCTCACAGTTCTCCTCCGACTCGTACAGCGCACGGATGAACTCTCCTGCAGAGCAGAGCACCATCATCATCACCATCATCATCCTCACACACACACTCACACACACACACACACACACACACACACACACACACACACACACACACACACTCACCGATGGTGTCTCTGAGATAGCGGTGTGCGATCAGCTTCAGGAACTCCTCGATGGCTTTGGTGGCCAGTGTGTTTTCTCTGAAGATCAGATGCTCGCGCTCCATGAAGCGGTCCACCTCACACATGGCCATATCAGACAGGAAGTCCTGCACACACACACACACACACACACACACACACACACACACGTTTATAGTTAAAATTAACAGACAAAAATAGTATTTAACCAAGTAATGGCAGACCCAGAACAGATCAATTCTTCTCCACTCCTGCAGGTAGGCAACACTAGGGGGGGGGGGGCGATCCGACGCTCTCCACTGACTCTGTATCACAGGAAGCTGCCTGTTTCTGATTTCTGACTTATAACTAAACACAGAACAATGTGTAACAGCTGCTGTGAGACGAGATGCACAGCAAACAAGCTGAAAAACACACAACTGTTTGTATAAGCAGTCAACCCCCCCCCCCCCCCCCCCCAAAATACGAGCGTTTAAGGACACAGATAGTTCGATGTCAGAGTATTTCACTCGGATCACTTCTCAGACACAAGCAAGGTAAGGGAACAGCGGCACTAGTATAGTTCCTCAATATATCTGCTCCTCTCAGATTCACATCGGGGATGAAATAATCCTGTGATATGATTAAAATAATAAATGTTTCCAGTCTCCCTCCAGTGAGCTCAGTTCTCAGAGTAATAGACACGTTGTGCTCTACTTCTGAGTTCCTAAACGCTCGTTTTTTGGGTTGACAGCTTATAAAACAGTTGTTTGCTGTGCACCTCGTCTCACAGCAGCTGTTCTGCAGTGTTCTGTTCATGAGACGGAGGCCGCTTCCTGTAATACAGAGTCAGTGGAGATGATGATGATGATGATGTCTCAGTGTGTGTGTGACCTCTGACCTTGGCCTTGCCGGTGCTCTGCAGGATGTGCACCAGCGCACAGGCCACTTCCTCCTTGCTCTTGGCGCTCAGCAGCGGCTCCAGGACGCCACACAGCGTGCGGTAGTTGTTGGTCACGTACTCGGCGAACTCCTTGTACAGCTCCATGGGCAGGATGCTCATGGTCTGGTAGCGGCTCTTGAGGCGCAGCGAGGCGTTGATGATCTTCCCGCCGCCCACACCGCTGCCCTTGGCCAGGACACTGGGCTGGATGACCGGATACCACTGCTCCACGAAGTGACGGCCCGTTATACTGGAGATGGGGATGCTGACCAGCCCCAGGTACGTGCTCTTCTCCTGCACACACACACACACAATATCGTATCGTGAAGTTCACATCGCAGTATTATGGTATCGTGATATTCTGATACGGTTTGTGAGCACACCTTGCGTCTCTTCTTGTCCGTCTCCTTGTACAGGTGCAGTCTGAGGCTGCGGATGGCCGGCAGGTTGTTGAACTCGAAGTGTTCGCCCCAGAACACGGTGTCTGTGCGAGGCTTGCTGGTGGTGCGTGCGTACAGCATGTCGTCCAGACACAGCTCGCAGTAATAGCGCTTCTTCGGAGGAAGATCCCGGGCCTCGATGATCCATAGCTTCAGCACGTTATCAACACGACGACTGTTATCCTGCAGACACAGAGAGATGAACATAAAACTGACGTGTTTATCTACAATGCTTGACAAAGATTTATGTACTCGTTCAGTGTAGAGAAGGGTATTATCGTTAAATATAACTATTAAAAACATCTCCGTTAACTAGAATAAAGCTGATAGAAAAATTTTACGGAGCCAAATTTGAAATGTTGTCTTCACTAACTGAAATTAAATAACATTTAAAAAATATTAATAAATAAGGCAAGGCACATAAAAACGAAAGCTAAAAAAAGTTACAAAACATGAAACAAAAATGCAAAGACTTAAATTAAAATAAAACTGAAAATATAAAAAAATATAATTGAAAATATTAATAAAAAACATTTAATAGTAATATACAAATTACACTAAAATAAAAAATACCAAGTGAAACATTTTAAACTAAAAGAAAATAAAAAATGTTGCCTTGGAAACTAGACAAACAGTTTAAGTAAAATGAATAAAATTATATATTTTTTAAATTAAACAAAAATAGTATAAATGTTTAATGTTAAAAGTATAAATAATGCTCAAATCAAAAAAAGGAGAAAAAATATTTAACACCTTGGTTTGTCTTATAAATGTTCTGACATTTCAATAAATCCTTTTAGCTAGAGATGTAACTCAGACAGGCTGAAATGCGAGCAGCTACCGTCGGGTCATCTGGCTGGAGTGAGAAGTAGAGTTGGGTGTCACCAGCGTAGCAGTGATAAGAAAAGCCATGCTTCTGAATGACAGATCCTAATGATGTCATGTAGATGGAGAAGAGAAGTGGTCCAAGTACTGAGCCTTGAGGAATCCCAGTAGCAAGGTGTTGTGACTTAGAAACATCACCCCTCCAAGACACACTGAAGGATCTGTCAGAGAGGTAGGACTTAACCCACAGGAGAGCAGTTCCAGAGATGCCCATCTTTCTGAGGGTGTTCTCTGAGAACATCGGACAGTCAGGGGACAGAGGAGGTGGTGTGTGCTGGTCTGGATGACATTCGGCAAAAGCTGTCCAAGCAAGATGTTAGAGTGGAGCAAAGAGTGTCAGTAATCAGTGTTTGTGTCCAGTGCTGAAAACTGAGAGGGTGGAGGAAGTGAGGATGAAACCAGAGAGGAAGAGGGAGAGAGAGAGAGAGAGGGTAGGTTACGTGGAAAGATGACCTGCAGAGAAGTGTGTGTTGTGTCCAGAATAAGTGTAAGGTTAGAAGTGATGAGGAAGTGGTCTGAGATGTGTAACTGAGTAACTTAAGTGTTGTTAGTGGAGCAATAGTGTGTGTAGATGAGGTCTAATTGGTAACCTGATCTGTGTGTAGCTATAGTAGAGACAGGTCTCTGGGTTATCTAGGTGGATGTTAAAGTCACTGAGTAGTACCAGAGGATATAAATAACCAGAGGACAGTAAAGTAGTAGAGGACATAGGGAAAGAACACAGATTATTAGGATTGCACTGCCTCCAACGTACAAGTGCAAGATTTACGAGTGTTAGTAGTAATAGTAGAGATTTGGAAGCACATATTGAGTACAACTGACTAAAACAAGTTATACAAAAAGTAAAGAAAGGGATAAAAAGCAATACTCCGGTGTCTTATCGGTGTTCTTGCTCTGTGGAGTCGTGCAGATAGAGTTGATGGTCTTTACACTCGTCAGTCTTCACATGAGGGCTGAGAAAATATATACCTCCCAGATTCCACGTGATTGAATTCAGCTGGCCACGTCTTACTATTTATTACACCGAAACTGCAAAGCCTCGCGATACGCATGAAAACAAACGCGACTTCAGCAGGTGTTTACCTCCGTGAACACCGTTAACAAAACAAAGTGTCCTGGCAATGACAACAACGCTAAAATAAAACGAGAAAAGATACAAAACTGCTGCTCGACTGCTTATTAATATCTGTCCCATTAAACGCTCTCTGATTAATCTCATGACTGATGTGGTGTTGCAGAGTAACGGTGGGTCAGAAAGCGGTGGTACCTTGTTGGGTTTAATGGCTCGCTGCAGGTTCTCGATCCATTTGTCCCTTTCAGCAGCAGAGCGGCACGCGAAACACTTGGTGCCCGACGCAGTCGTCACCTGAAGCACAGAGAAAACCCTTCATTACACACCAATCACACATTACAGCTGTTGATTTTGTGTCACTTGTGCATGATTATTCAGCTGAGCATTTGTATTATAATAATACTTGACTGTTGATAAATATGATGCAGGGCAACAACTCCATAAGATATTGGGTCAAAAAATGATTAGTGATATATCTCACACAATCAGCGAGAGAATCACAAAAGTGCTGTTTATGTCCAAATAGCACAAGTGCAAATGTGATTCTATACAACAGTTCAGTAAATAAGAAGTTAATATTGTGTTATATTTTAAACACAACATTGATTGTTTTTGCTTAGTTTTGCCATAAAAAAAGACCTATTAAGCTATAGCAGAATTGTTGTGTGTCTGTGAGCAATACGGCGCGGTTTAGTTACGAATGAATCCATGTTTTGAACAAATCGAGTGAAATATGATTCAGAGGTGTGTTCATTAAGACAGGGTTGAGTAAAGGAAGACAACTTATTCATTTCTGGGTGAGCTAGCCCTTTTAACTAATGTTAACAAATGCTACCCTACTCTACAGTGTTGGCCAGTAATTGTATGTCCACTGATGTAGTTTATCACAGTGTGTTACTCTCTAAAAGTCTGGATGGTGCTGATGGTTTGGGTAAGATCTGAGGATCTCAGGTGATATTCAGACATCAGCAGTGATTACAGACGAACAGACCTCGAAGCAGTACTCCTGGCCGAGGATGCTGGAGTGGACGGGTTTGATGATGGCATCCTCGTCCAGCGTGAGGTCCAGGGCCTCGGCCGCGCTGCTGGGGGACAGCAGGGACTCGTGAGAGTGAGACTCCTTAAAGCTCTGCATGAGACGTGTCCTGCACACACACACAGACAGAGCAATATATATGTGCTGTGCATCTGTGTGACTCATTGAGGCACTATGGGAGAGTGAGTCACTGCAGCAGTGCAGAAGTGTGTGTGTGTGAGAGAGTGTGTGTGTGTGCGTACCTCTCCTGGTCAGCACTGCGGAATCGTGGCAGAATCATTTGGCGAAAGCTTCCAGTGCGGTCGAGTTTGGGTTGGCTCTTTGCTCGTTTAATTGATCCTTTGAGACGGCGACTTAGAAAACTCTGCAAACACAAACACACAGAGACAGAGTTAGCACAGGACACTGCTGGTGCAGGTACAGTTTCTCCAGCAGAGGGCGCAGTGAGTCAGTGAAGCTGCTGCCCACGCAACCATCACTGTGTGTATGTGTGTGTGTGTGTGTGTGTGTGTGTGTGTGTGAGTGAGCGTGTGAGAGTGAGTGTTTGTGAGTGAGTGTGTGTGTGTGTGTGTGTGAGAGTGAGTGTTTGTGAGTGAGTGTTTGTGAGTGAGTGTGTGTGTGTGTGTGTGTGAGAGTGAGTGTTTGTGAGTGTGTGTGTGAGAGAGTGAGCGTGTGAGAGTGAGTGTGTTTGTGAGTGAGAGTGTGTGAGAATGAGTGTGTGAGAGTGAGTGTGTGAGAGTGTTTGTGTATGTAAGTGTGTATAAGAGTGTGTTTGTGAGTGAGTGTGTGAATATGTGAGAGAGTGAGTGCGTGTGAGAGTGTGTGTTTATGAGTGAGTGTGTGAGTGAGTGCATGTGAGAGTGAGAATGTGAGAGTGTGTTTGTGAGTGAGAGTGTGTGTGTTTATGAGTGAGTGCATGTGAGAGTGAGTGTTTGTGAGTGAGAATGTGAGAGTGTGTTTGTGAGTGAGAGTGTGTGTGTTTATGAGTGAGAGCGTGTGAGTGTGTGTTTATGAGTGAGAGTGTGTGTGTGTGTGAGAGCATGTGAGAATTAGTGTTTGTGAGTGAGTGTGTGTGTGTTTGAGAGTGAGCGTGTGAGTGAGTGTGTGAGAATGAGCGTGTGAGAGTGAGTGTTTGTGAGAGAGTGTGAGAGCGTGTTTATGAGTGAGTGTGTGGGTGTGAGAGTGTGTTTGTGAGTAAGTGTGTGTGTATGTGAGAGAGTGAGCACGTTTGAGATTGTGTGTGTGAGAGTGAACGTGTGAGTGCATGTGAGAATGAGTGTTTGTGAGTGAGAGTGTGTGTGAGAGTGAGTTTGTGAGAGTGTGTGTGTGTGTTTGTGAGAATGAGCTTGTGAGAGTGAGTGTGTGTGTTTGTGAGAATGAGCTTGTGAGAGTGAGTGTGTGTGTTTGTGAGAATGAGCGTGTGAGAGTGAGTGTTTGTGAGTGAGAGTGTGAGTGAGAATGAGCTTGTGAGAGTGTGTGTGTGTGTTTGTGAGAATGAGCTTGTGAGAGTGAGTGTGTGTGTTTGTGAGAATGAGCGTGTGAGAGTGAGTGTTTGTGAGTGAGAGTGTGAGTGAGTGTTAGAGCAGTGATCCTCAAATCTGGCTCGCGAGATCCTGAATTTCCTGCAGAGTTTAGCTCCGACTCCAATTAAACACACCTGCCTGTGATTTTCTAATGATCCTGAAGACACTGATTAGCAAACTCATGTGTGTTTGATTAGGGTTAGAGCTAAACTTCGCCGGAAAGTGGATCTCGCGAGCCAGATTTAAGGATCACTGTGTTAGAGTGAGTGTTTGTGAGTGAGAGTGTGAGTGAGTGCGTTAGAGTGAGTGCTTGTGAGAATGAGTGCGTGTGAGAGTGAATGTGTTAGTGAGTGAGTGTGTGAGTGCGTGTGTGTGTGAGAGTGAGCGTGTGAGAGTGTGTGAGTGTGTCTGTGAGTGAGAGTGTGTGAGAATGAGCGTGTGAGAGTGAGTGTTTGTGAGAGAGTGTGTTTGTGAGAGTGTGTGAGAATGAGCGTGTGAGAGTGAGTGTTTGTGAGAGAGTGTGTGAGAATGAGCGTGTGAGAGTGAGTGTTTGTGAGAGTGTAAGAGTGTGTTTGTGAGTGAGTGTGTGTGTATGTGAGAGTGAGCGCGTGTGAGAGTGTGTGTGTGTGAGAGTGAACGTGTGTGTTTGTGAGAATGAGCATGTGAGAGTGAGTGTTTGTGAGTGAGAGTGTGTTTGTGAGTGAGAGTGAGTGTTAGAGTGAGTGTTTGTGAGTGAGAGTGTGTGTGTGTGAGAGTGAGCGTGTGAGAGTGAGTGTGTTTGTGAGTGAGAGTGTGAGAATGAGCGTGTGAGAGTGAGTGTTTGTAAGAGAGTGTGTTTATGAGTGAGTGTGTGTGTGTGTGTGAGTGAGTGCGTTTAAGAGTGTGTTTGTGAGTGAGTGTGTGTGTATGTGAGAGAGTGAGCGCGTGTGAGTGTGTGTGTGAGAGTGTGAGTGCATGTGAGAATGAGTGTTTGTGAGTGAGTGTGTGAGAGTGAGCTTGTGAGAGTGAGTGTGTTTGTTAGAATGAGCGTGAGATTGAGTGCGTGTGAGAGTGAGAGTGTGTTTGTGAGTGAGTGTTAGAGTGAGTGTTTGTGAGTGAGAGTGTGAGTGAGTGCTTGTGAGTGTTTATGAGTGAGAGTGTCTGTGTGAGAGTGAGTGCGTGTGAGAAAGAGAGTGAGTGTGTTAGTGAGTGTGTGTGTGAGTGCGTGTTTGTGAGTGAGAGTGTGTGTGTGGGTGTGTGTGAGAGTGAGTGTGTGAGAGAGTGTGTGAGTGTGTTTGTGAGTGAGAGTGTGTGAGAATGAGCGTGTGAGTGTTTGTGAGAGAGTGTGTTTATGAGTGAGTGTGTCTGAGAGTGACTGTGTGTAAGAGTGTGTTTGTGAGTGAGTGTGTGTGTGTATGTGAGAGAGTGAGCGCATGTGAGTGTGTGTGTGAGAGTGAACGTGTGAGTGCATGTGAAAATGAGTGTTTGTGAATGAGACTATGTGTGAGATTGAGCTTGTGAGATTGAGTGTGTGTGTGTTTGTGAGAATGAGCGTGTTAGAGTGAGTGTTTGTGAGTGAGAGTGAGTGAGTGCGTGTGAGTGTTTATGAGTGAGAGTGTCTGTGTGAGAGTGAGTGTGTTAGTGATTGAGTGTGTGTGTGAGTGCGTGTGTGTGTGAGAGAGTGAGTGTGAGAGTGTGTTTATGAGTGAGTGTGTGTGTGTGAGAGTGTGTTTGTGAGTGAGTGTGTATGTGAGAGGGTGAGCACGTGTGAGAGAGTGTGTGTGAGAATGAGCGTGTGAGAGTGTTTTGAGAGTGTGAGTGTGTTAATGAGTGAGTGCGTGTGTGTGTGTGTGAGTGAGTGTGTGTGTATGTGAGAGTGAGCGCGTGTGAAAGTGTGTGTGAGAGTGAACGTGTGAATGCATGTGAGAATGAGTGTTTGTGAGTGAGAGTGTGTGTGAGTGAGCTTGTGAGTGAGAGTGTTTGTGAGTGAGAGTGTGAGTGAGTGCGTGTTAGAGTGAGTGCTTGTGAGTGAGTGTGAGTGCGTGTGAGTGTTTATGAGTGAGTGTCTGTGTGAGAGTGAGTGCGTGTTTGTGAGTGAGAGTGAGTGAGTGCGTGTTAGAGTGAGTGTTTGTGAGTGAGAGTGTGTGAAAGTGCGTGTTTGTGAGTGAGTGTGTGTGTGAGAGTGAGCGTGTGAGAGTGAGTGTGTGAGTGTGTGTGTGAGAGTGAGTGCGTGTAAGAGTGTGTTTGTGAGTGAGTGTGTGTGTATGTGAGAGAGTGAGCGCGTGTGAGAGTGTGTGTGTGAGTGAACGTGTGAGTGCTTGTGAGAATGAGTGTTTGTGAGTGAGAGTGTGTGTGAGTGAGCTTGTGAGAGTGAGTGTGTGTTTGTGAGAATGAGCGTGAGTGAGTGTTTATGAGTGAGAGTGAGTGCGTGTTAGAGTGAGTGCTTGTGAGTGAGTGCGTGTGAGTGTCTATGAGTGAGAGTGTCTGTGTGAGAGTGAGTGCGTGTGAGTGTGTGTGTGTGAGTGCGTGTTTGTGAGTGAGAGTGTGAGTGAGTGCGTGTTAGAGTGAGTGTTTGTGAGTGAGAGTGTGAGTGAGTGTGTTTGTGAGTGAGTGTGTGTGTGAGTGCGTGTTTGTGAGTGAGAGTGTGTGTGTAAGAGTGAGTGTGTGTGAGGGTGGGTTTGTGTGAGGGTGTGTTTGTGTGTGTGTGAGAGAGAGCGTGTGAGTGAGTGCATGTGATAGTGTTTGTTTATGAGTGAGTGTGTGTGTGTGAGAAAGCGTGTGAGTGAGTGTGTGTGTGTGAGTGAGCATGTATGTGTGTTTGTGAGTGAGTGTGTGTGTGTGAGAGAGAGTGAGCGTGTGATTGTATGTGAGTGTGTGTTAGCGTGTGATTGTGTGTGAGAGAGTGTGTTTGTAAGAGTGAGTGTGAGTCTGTGTGTGAGAGAATGTGTTTGTGTGAAAGTGTGTGTGAGTGTGTGAGAGAGTGTGTTTGTAAGTGTGTGTGTGTGTTTCTGTGAAAAGGTGTGACTCGTGATTGCTTCACTTTAAGCAAACACTCAAACAGAACTTGCAACTGACTTACTAGCATATTTCAGGAAAAAAAAAACCTAGAGTGGTACTTTAGTTGATTAGATGGAATGATGGAATCCCCCTCAGATCATCTGAGATCAGGATGAGTTTGTTTCTTCATCAGTTTTGTAGAAATGTAGCATTGCATCAGTGTGTCATCAATGGATGCTCTGCAGTGAATGGGTGCCGTCAGAATGAGAGTCCAAACAGCTGATAAAAACATCTCAATAATCCACAGCACTCCAGTCCATCAGTGAACATCTGGAGAAGACAAAAGCTGAAACAAATCCAGCATTAAGATGATTTTAACCTTAAACACATAGGGCCCTATTTTAACGATCTGAAACGCAAGTGTCAAAGCGCGAAGCGCAAGTAAGTTTGTGGGCGGGTCTCGGCGCTGTTGCTATTTTCCCGGCGGGATAAATGGCTCTTGCGCCCGGCGCAAATCTAAAATGGGTTGGTCTGAAGTAGCTTCATTATTCATAGGTGTGGTTTGGGCGTAACGTGAAATAAACCAATCAGAGCGTCATCCAACATTCCCTTTAAAAGCAGGTGCGCAAGTTCCATTATGGATTGCTATTATTATGGCGTATTTACCAGGCGCACGCCAGGAGCGGTTCACAGCCGAGGAGACTGATGTTCTTGTAAGAGCAATGAAAGACAGAGAAGTTGTGTTGTATGGGGATGGGAGAAACCCACCCAAAATAGCGTCGGTTAAACAGGCGTGGGAGGAAATAGCCACAATTGTTTCATCGATTTTTTTTTTTTCCTGGTTCTTGACGGACAAACCAATTTGTCAGATGTCCTTATACATATATGACCTCAAACAGGTCTGATCCTTAATTACTACAATTAGCCTGAATAATTTGTAAGCTAGATTTATGCCTATTTTTTCACATCTTCGTGGCACACCACAATGATTTCCGTCATCTCATGTGTTAATATTTTTTTAAGAGTAACAATTTATGATTTGCAAAAATAACTGTTGCATCTGTGTAGATTACATGAACAAAGTGTATGCGCGTTGTGCACGCTATACATTATGGTCAAGCATGCGCCCTTAAAATAGCATAATGAACAACGCGCAACGCGCCACTGACTTTAGACTAGTTTTTTTCCGGTCAGTGGCGCAATTGTTTAATGGAACATCAAAATAGCACCAGGGATTGTTTGCGCCGGAACACGCCTCCTTTTTTGCGCTGAACCGCCCAGGGAGCGCAAGTTCATTCACTAGTTTAGCGACGTGCTTCTGTGGAGGGAAAAGCGCGCTTTGCGCGGGTGCAAAATAGGAATGACACATGCGGCGGTGTACAAAGTCAATTGCGCTGGGTGCAAGATAGGGCCCATAGAGTCTATAATCCATAATAACACTTCCTCCAGTGAAAAAGTGTTCTGGTCTGAATCAGGAGAGAAATCTGCACAGATCAAGCAGCGTTTAAACAGATCTAAACTGGACTTTGATGTGAGAGACAACAGCAGATGCACTTTTTCATTGGAGGAAGTGTTATGTATTATATAGTCTATGTATTTGAGTTAAAAACGTCTTAATGCTGGATTTAGTGATTCAGTGTTCACGATGCGTGAAATATTGGAAGAAAATCCAAATGTTAATCCGACAGCAAGTGAAGGCTGCGTGAATATTTCTACTGACTTTAGCATAAATATTGACGCAGCTCTTTTCCCTCGAGGTTTCCCGTACAGACGCTGTTCAGAGTAAGAGGAAAGTGTTTCTGTGAATCCTCACAAGGTCAAATCTCCCCCCGTGAGACGTCCTGAGATGGACCTGCTCTCACATCAAGAACTCGAGCTCGAGGAGAGCAGCACTTCACTCGCTAAAACCTGACATGAGCGACTTACTGTGAGACCGTCTTAAACAGATTCACCAGAACAGCCACTTCATAAGGACTTCAAACAGAAGATAATTCAGCATCTCTTAATAAACTAATATATTAGATCAGACAGAAAATACCAGTGAGAAATAAACAAGGCAATGAGCAAAACTCTCTCACATGAGGTTGTATTTAAACTATCAGTGTCCATGAGTGTGATTTCATCCGTTTCATAATAAGATCTGCATACAGTATATTTCCCAATAATATTGTGGAGAACAAATGGATATATTATTAATTACTACTGTTTAATTAAAAAATTAAAACAAACACTTGGATCTTTTTAATTTTATATACTATGATATACTATTTTTAGTTGAGAAATTTGCACATGATCTGCAACATTTCTGTAGAAAAAAAAACAAACAAAAAACAACCCACACAAAACACGACTAAAATACCGACCTGAAAATACATGCAGAATCATCTGCGCACACACACACACACACACACACACACACACACACACACACACACGTATTCACAGACACACAGAGGTTTGTTTTTGTGAAATGTAGGGACATCCCATACTGTACAAACTGTATATTCTATGGCCCTACACTAACCCTAACCCTCACAGGAAACTACTCTCCATTCTGTGTGATTTATAAGTGTTTTGAAAACTGGGAACACGGGGTAGTGTCATGATTAGTCACGCTCTCCTTGTAATACCTGTGTCATACCCTTGTCATTATAAAAATCTGCGTCCTGATATGTCACAAAAACAAGAGCACACACACACGCACACGCACACGCACACACACACACACACACACACACACACACACACACACACACACACACACTAGGGCTGGACCAAAATATTGGTTCAGTGGGTTGGCATTTGATTTTAAATGTTGAGACTCAAGACCTCATCTGTGTGGGAGAAGTTTAAATTGATTGAGGACAAGACGAAGACGAAGGCAGTGATACGAGATGAAACTGGCCAACCACAAAAGCACATCAAATTTGGAAAATCTGTGTCAAGACGTCATAAACCGAACGCAGCAGCAGTTTACTGTCAGAGATCTGTCACGCCGCGCTGCATCCAGTGAAGACAGCATCATGGGTTCTGCTCTATTTAGTCACAGAGTCCTTTACTTAACATTAGAAATGAATGAACTGAATACAATCAAGCAGAAGCACTTAAACTACCCCAAAACACTGAGTGTGGACTGTTGAACACTGCCACAGCTTTAATTATGTTGTGAAGGGGGAGGAGCTATCACACAAAATAACCTTCATATAATAAATGGTTGAGTGCATAGTGCCTCATCTGAGACGTAGTGACACTGTATCCCACAATGCACTGCGTTCCACATGAGCGACGAATGGAGCAGCAATAACATGCGCAGTGTCAAAACTAACAAGGTTTTTAAACTAACCTGGATTAGACATGCAAATGAAGTGTCAGAGATGATAAATGGATGCAGCACATTGAGGAGGAGCGTGTGCTGTCTCTGAAGGGTGTAGGGTGCAGGGTACTCACTGCTTGTCTGAATGGCTGTGTAGGGGCAGTGGGCGGAGCTTCCATGCTTCTGTGCCGCGACGAGGCAAAGCTCTTCCTGCGAGCACGAGCGTGCTCTGAAACACACACACAGAGAGAGAGAGAGATGATGAAACACACACACACACACACACACACACACACACACACTCGGTGGGCTGCTGTCAGTGTTTGGTCTTGTTTGGTGGTGATTCATCCCTCAGGACAGCAAACCTTTACAGAACTTCCATTCCTGCTGCTATAAATACACCCATCTCTCGTCCCACAGATTCATCATCAGCTCTCAGTATAATCACAGCAGAGATGGAGATCTCCAGCGCTCACGCAGACGTCTGTGACACCTGGGGATCTGGATGTGTTCGACTCGCCGACGCTTTCTCTCTGAAAACACTTGACCTGCCGCTTCTGGAGCTGACACACACATCTCAAACAGTCCAGAGTCAAACACTGAGCCCTAAATAACCAGATAATGCAGGCTACACCCACACAATCAGTTACGGCCCGCTCATTTGTGCCTTCTTTTGGATCACTTTATGTGTGTGATGCTTGAGAGATATGAAGTCAGGGTTAAGTTTCCCCGAGTCAAGCTCTTCCTCCGTTTATTCTCCGCACACACTCGTCTGGTGTGGACGCTGGTATGGTCATCGTCAGGGTCAGTCTCCACATGTTTCTGTAAGGTTAAGCACAGCTGTGTTCTGTGACAGCGGAGTGTTTTACAGTCTGTAATGATCGGTCTCTTCTTCTCTAGGGTTGAGTTCTGACAGGGTTTTCCAGGATCCTGAGGTTGGTGTGCGCAGGAACAGTTTGGGGAATATCAGGCGTGTGTGATCTATAAACACGAGCGTCTGCATCACTTACACAATCACACTACAGATATAACACAACTGCAGATGTTTCATCAGACGGAGAGAAGCCCACGCAGAAGAAACATCTGAGACGATCACAAAACCACCGCTTCACTCTTATAATGCTTCAACTGAATAGTGTAATTCAGTGAAATCATGAAACTTATACACTTTATCAACAATTTATTAAAAGTTGAACAAAAAATACATTTTTAGGGCTCTATGAAATCTCATTTATTTTTTCTGGCTTTCCATTCAATGGTTTAATTAACTTTTATTAATAATATCCAATCAATTAAATGTGTTAAACTTTTGTAAAACAATTACATAATATATAAAGCTGTTTTATTTTTTGTGGATTTATGATTTAACACACATTTATTATTAAAAACACTGGTAATGAAACACTAACACTGTAATGATTACTTTAAAATGAAATTAAAATGAACTTTTTTTATTTTTCTCCTGTGAAGGTTTAGTGTTCAAATCTAAACATTTAAGAAAACATGACGATTATTATAATAACAGTAATTGTTATTGAGGTAGATTGTGATGTGACAGTAATATTGGTGTCAGGACCAGACAGGTATGTGTGTGTGTGTGTGTGTGTGTGTGTGTGAGACAGGTTTCTGTATGATATGACGATGCTTTTATCTAAACACACTGCAGATTTGTTGTGTGCAGAACATACAGACGTCGTGCTGCTTTCAGAAACATGATCTGATACGTGTCCAGCTCTACGTTTGAAGCAGATTTCTGTGCTTCTGCATCATACAGTAACTTCTGCTGTGCTGTCATAAATCATAATGAGCCGATATGATCCTAAAGAAGATGTTTCTGAGCGTCTCATCACTGATGCTGATGTGTGTCTTCTGACGTAAAGTCCTTCTGTTTCGTACAGGTTTGCTCTTTGTTTGGTGGTCATGGAAACTGCCTCCGCTTCAGCAGAACACACACACACACACACACACGCTTCATGCCATCGACTGCAGAGAGACTTTAATTAGTCAGAAAACCACTGCTCCACTCCGCTCCTAAATTATGATTTCAATTCACCTGGGTGCGATCGAAACACACACACACACACACACACACACCGAACGCCATTCTGGATGTTAATGCAATGTCAGGCTGAAGTGTGTGTGTGTGTGTGTGGGTGGGAATCGCTGAGAGCATCGCTGATACACGTATCACACACACACACACACACACACGCGCTTGAGGAAGGGTCTCTGTGTGTGGGTGTGTTTTGAGCAGAAGCATCTCACTGGAGAGAAAACACAGAACATGATCCTCTAACCTTCATCATCTTCATCATCATCACAGACATGGCCAATTTCTATAAAAATGAACAGTAACATCATTTTACAAATGATGAATATGTAAAAAGAAATTAAGAGCCACAGGCCTGTATTTTAAACCTTCTGTGTGTGTGTGTGTGTGTCTGTCTGTGTGTGTGTGTCTGTGTGTGTGTGTCTGTCTGTGTGTGTGTGTCTGTCTGTCTGTGTCTGTGTGTGTGTGTCTGTCTGTGTGTGTGTGTGTCTGTCTGTGTGTGTGTGTGTGTCTGTCTGTGTGTGTGTGTGTGTGTGTGTAGAGTACTTTTTTAAATAATATCAGGGTCATATAAAATGTTCTTCTTAATTTGTCTGGTAATCAGATGAAGGCATAAAACGATTTCATTTATTCTAATCAAATAAAAAAACTTTTTTGGCAAAGAAAGTGCTGCACTACAAGGGTTTACTGTTCAAATTAAAGAGAAAACAAATGTGATTATTCATTTGAAATACAGCTTTATTCATATTTATTAGTAGTAGTGGCATTACTGTCTGAGTCTTCAGACGGCTAAACACTCATACATCTGACCGTTTCTTCTCTTTAAACCAAACTTTTATTGTGACGGGTTGCTGTGAGGAACTGTGTGTGTGATATGATGCTAGTCTTAGCTGGTTTATTTGATTTATAATTAATAAAGAGCGCTTCTCTCCTCGCCTCTGTGCTTCTAATAAGGTTATTACATCACTGTTTTTAGTAACATATCATTTTCATAACTCTGGTCACCACTGTCACTATCACAGAAAAACTAAGACAATATGATTTCTGCCGTTTGGGATGCACTGACAGACTTCCACCAGCGCTTCCTGTTTGTCCTGAAGCTCAGTTTCTCTTGCATTTTCAATACTTTAATCCGAAACTGATGTACACTCAGTCAGTCATGTTTCCAGATAGTGAAATAGATCTGTGCATTAGTGTGAATTCATCTGACACGCTCTGTGATCTCATCACAAAACTAACACTGTCTGTACACTTAAACAACACTTATTTTAAATAAGTATTAGTTTGAAAAAAAATATAGCCTGCTGTTCTTGTATAATAAAAAAAAGAAGTTAATTTTGCACAAAATAAATTTGATAAATGTATATGAAAATGTATTATATGTTCTCATTCGGCGAAACCATATATGGTTCGGGCTCTAATAAAAACACTGTCAACACGTGAGTTTGATTATTAAAGTGTTGTTAACACATGAATTCTGACTCGTAATGCAGTGCATGACTGTAACCAGTTATTATAACACATTACAGCACTTATCTATTCAATCCTGCACCTACTGAACGTGTAATTCATTAACACTCATACATAACGAGTAATCAGCTAGTATTATTGTGCTTTTGAACTGTTATTATACATGGAAATGCACCCTAACTATTATTAAGAGATAAATGCATTTATAACCGGTTATAAGAGGTTTAGCACGATGGTCTCTAGAGAACACATGACTTCTGTCAGTATTCAGAGAATAATCACCGAAAGCATCAGACTGTTGTGCAGGTTTGTCATGTTTGCGGTCACTAGATGAAGAACGTCAGGGTTAGGGTTCAATCTGGATCTGAATAATACATCAGTCATCTGTGTGTCTCTGCTGGAGCAGATCACATTCATCTCTTCATCAAATCCACTCGATGATGATCTGAGTCTCATCTGGCTGTGCTGTGTGTTTGTTGTGACACTACAGTGTGTGTGTGTGTGTGTGTGTGTGTGTGTGTGTGTGTGTGTGTGTGTGAGCGGACGCTGCTCTTCACGTACAGACACTGACTGATCAGATGCTGATTTCAACAGACTGAAGAAGTCTTACAGCTTTAACGACTTCTTTTTTCATTATTGATTATTACATCATTAGAATTTGGGTAGATATATTTTTACCTTGAAGTTCATGTAATCATTAGCATTTTATATTATGCATTTACACATTATATTTAGCACGAAGAATGCAACTTAATGCATTACATTTGTTAAAAAATCAAATGTGCTCAGTTTTATCAGACTGACCTGATCACACAAACACTGGCTACGACTGATGCGGTCACTGATAGATTGTGTATTCAGTGACAGCTAACTTCAGTTTAATGCATTATATTCTCTGCAGTAAATGTATTTATTTGCATTATTTATGACACGTGTGTGCGTTTTATTCGTGCCCTATCAGGATTCAATGAAATGCATTATATTCTCTGCAGTAAATCGAGTCCTTTGCACTTTAAAGCATTATATAAATCAATTCTGATGTATTGCACACCCACACTAATGCACTGGCTTGTTTTCTGCAGCCCTGGAATGTAATAAAAGTGTTTCCAGTAAAAGAAATGCACTCAGAATCAGCAAGACTCCAGAGATCGACAGCGACAGACCCAAACCAGCGCTGGATTCACTCTCACTGTCATGAAGTTTAGCACTTCTCAACTTTCTGACGCTCTCAGCGCTCAATATACACATACTAGAGATCTGACCAGAGCTCCTCAATCATGTGAACAGACCATAATATCCCCCAGACTGACCCTAGCAACAGCACAGCAAACACCTCCTGCATGTACAGATCCAGTTTAACTCAATACCAGCGTTCTCATTAATCACAGGAGTGTTTAACACATTGCACCATATTTAAACCCACGGCAGAAAATGTCAGAAAAGAGTGCAGATTCTGTGTGGGCCGATGGAGAAGTGTTTTCGGCAGAGATCCACCAGCTACAGGAGATATGCTGCTGGGAATTAAAGACTAGCAAACTCAGTCTGCAGTATGCATACTACCTTCACAACATCTATACAGTGCCTATGTTTTATAAAATAGTATGTAAAACAGTATGCATGCCATCTAAATCCAAATATACTTTATTTGCCATGTATTACTTTTATAAAATATATAAAACAGTATGCATTATGCATAGCATCTAAATCTTGTAAATATGCATGGTACACTGCATACTACTTCTATAATAGTATATGAAACCACACAGTGTGCATACCATCTAAATATTTGTGAATACACATAATATACTGTAGCATTTGTATGTGAAACAATATGTAGTATGCATGATATATTGCATACATGATGCATCGCAAACACACTTTTATTAAATGTGTGGAACAGCACGCATACCAACTCCTGACTGAACACAATATGCTGCACACTATTTTTACACAATGCCTTGTGAAACAGTTAGAGTGCACTGCAAGACTGCTGTCACGTGAGTTTGTTGCATTATGTTCAGTGCATATCATCTGGTTAGAGTCACAGAAATACAATGTAAATACTTTTTTTCCTGCTCCATTAATGAGTCACACAAGATATTAATATATCATATTGCATGCAGTTTGTAATGTAATTTCACATTACATTGTATTGTATTGATGTATGGCACTGTGGCATATACAGCAGTTCCTGCAGTGTGCACTGTATCCATGCACACACACACAGAGAGTATACAGTGCAGAAACAGCATATGCAGGAGCAGTGGAGCGGTTCAGGCGCGCTCCTGTGAACACGCGCTCTGTAGGGGGCAGCAGTGAGCGCGCGGGGAGAACACTACTGGACACGCGCAGCCCAACTATACATCACACTGACCCCAAAACAGCCTAGTTACTTAGATATATATACATAATCGAAAAGCTGAATAAACAATCTTTCCAGTGATGTGTTTGTTAGGAGAACAATATTTGAAAATCTGGAATCTGAGGGAGCAAAAAAATCTAAATATTGAGAAAATCATCTTTAAAGTTGTTCAAATGAAGTTCTTAGCTTAATGTTTGATTAGTAATATGTATTGCTATTATATATTTACGGTAGGAGATTTACAAAATATCTTCAAAGAACATGATTTTTACTTAATATCCTAATGATTTAAAGAAAAATGGATCATTTTGACACAAACGATGTATTGTTGTCTATTTATAACCCCTGAAAGCAAACAGTGCATGGTTATTTACAGCAGTGTGACTAGATCCAGTCCTCGGGCTGTGACTCAGAGAAGTGAAGCTCGGGTTTAGTTGAGCTCTTACCGGAGAAGAGAGAGCGCAGGCGTCGGCCTCAGCGCGTCTCTCCGTGCGTCGGTCTCTCCGCTCCAGTAACTAACGTTAACGTTAACGGTATCATGGAAATGTTCCGTGCGTTCCTCAGGCATCGGTCATATCCTCACTGTCCTCAGATCAGTTCTGTGAGGCGGGAGAATCACGGTCTAGCTCTGTCCTCACGCGAGTCGAGTTGGCTGCGGACATGTGCGGTGCTCTTCTTCATCACCGGATCATCATAAACAGCGAGATTCATCGATATCTCGCGCGCTGCTCCTCGGTCTTCAGTCTCCGCTCGGCCCGCGCTCGCTCGAGTCTCCGCTGCCGTTTCCAGGGTGACGCGCAGATTCCCGCCGGCGCTCATCGTTGGCTCCGCGGTGAATGCGGCTGCCGCGCGCGCGGCGGGTTTGTCATTTCGCCGACTCGCGAGCGATCTTCATCCCGTTACTCCCGCATCGTCGAAAATAAACGCGATATTCAGCGCGACGGTTAGACGCGAGCCAGGAATGATCCTGCGTGGGCGGACCGCGAGCGCATCATCCTCCTCATCTTCATCTCACACTGACAGAAGAAGAAAAACCATGCAGCGCTACAGCGCGCGTCTGACAGACTGAACACACCTGTAATAACGGCCGCTCAGGGTTTAAATTCTAACGTCTTTATCCGTCACGTTTGAAACTTTAGCAACTGCCAGAATTTTAACCGTCGGTCCGGATGAGCGGCGCGCTCCATTCACAACGAACCGAGTTCGAGTCCCGCGGAAGATATCGTTTTTTTTTTTTTTTGTAACGATCAGGTAAAGTAATCAGTTTGTCAGATTATATTAGTGTCGAGTTAGTAGCTTCGCTTCAACGGGTGTACTACTGTACAATTAAAGTTCATTTAAAACGCAAAGATAACTTACTCTTAACATGAAGCTGTCAAGTCCCATTCTGTGAATGCTTCACATTATACAAGTCTGCAAATTAATGAAAATTGAAAAATATATATATAGTTTGAGGGAATTATTTAAAAATTCAGAACAGGATCTATCAAAGTTGTGAATAACACACACTCGCACCAGAGATGGGCTCGAGCTCAGGTCACACACCCACTCAGAAGCACCTGGCTCGCGATGGTTCAGTCCGCAGACATGCTACACAACACAGCATGGAGCAAACCAACTGGTGCAGGAGGGGGGGGGGGGCGGTGGAGTTGGCAAGTGGCACAGTGACTTACAGTTTCCATGACAACACAAGGCTTCAAATCTGTGGATGGCTGTCCTCCATATGAAATAAGAACGAGTATAAAGCAAAAGGAAAAATAAAAAGAGAGAGAAAGATGGTCGGCCAAAGTGCTTTCGCTCCCCCGAGCCATCGCTTAACACACAGCTACATCTCTGTAACTATTGTCATGGTTACCAGCAGAGAGGCTGTGTGTGTTTCATCTCCTGAAATAAAATCACATGTATCTGTGTTAAACAATCCACATTCGAAATAATATACAGTAGCACTACGTGTGTGTGTGTGTGTGTGTGTGAATTTAGCATGTTTGTGAGTAAATATGAGTTCAAGTAAGATTGTAAATGTATAAATACAGCACAAGGACCTCCTGCTATCCTTATTCACACATGAAGGGTGCATGTATATTTCGGTACGTTTACATACACAGAAACACACAACATCAACACACTGACAGCATCTAAACATGAACCCTTTTATACTGAATAAGAAACAACATTGGAGACGTGCCAGTTAATAGAATATTACATTCGATAACTATAACAATAAACGTTAACGTTAACGGCATGTTGACACCAAGAACAATAACTATAACGATAAACATTAACATTACAAGCCAATAAATGTTAATGCAAAAGCATTACAACACCAAGAACAGTAACTTAAACATTAAACGTTAACGTTACAAGCCGATAAATGTTAACGCAACAGCACTACGACACCAAGAACAATAATTTTGACGATAAACGTTAAAGGCATAATGTGTCCAAGAACAATAACTATAATAAGAAACGTTAACGTTACAAGCTGATAAATGTTAACGCAAAAGCACTACAACACCAAGAACAATAACTATAATAAGAACGGTTAACGTTAAAAGCCTGTTGACACAAGAACGATAACTATAACAACAAACGTTAACGTTACAAGCCGATAAATGTTAATGCTAAAATAGTAAATAGCTTTTAGTAAATGCTAAAAGCATTATGACACAAAGAACAATAACTTTTTAACAATAAATGGTGACGTAAAAGGCATAATGAGACCAAGAACGATAACTATAATAAGAAACGTAACCGGCATGTTGACACAAAGAACAACTTTAATGATAAACTTTAATGTTGACACAAAGAACAATAACTACAGCAACAAATGTTAACATTATAAGCCTGCTGACACAAGAACAATACCACTATAATGCTAAATGTGAACATTAAAAGCATCACGTTATTGTACATGATGTAAGAATGAGGTGACATACTGCACATAACATATGACATAACATATCCATGAAGTCAATGCGCCATATTTGCATTCTGCCACATCATCTGACAGAATCACCAGGAACTTTATAGCACAAAAAAAGTAGCGTATAACTACGCTGCTGATTAACTGTGCTGTATGCAAATCGTAGTGTATATGTAAAAACTTAAGTACGTGTATGAGTGTTTTTGTGTGTGTGTGTGTGTATGTGTATGTGTGTGTGTGTGTATATATGTGTGTGTGTGTGTATATATGTGTGTGTGTGTGCGTATATATATGTGTGTGTGTGTATGTGTGTGTGTGCGTATATATATGTGTGTGTGTGCGTATATATATGTGTGTGTGTGTATATGTGTGTGTGTATGTGTGTGTGTGCGTATATATATGTGTGTGTGTGTGTATGTGTGTGTGTGCGTGTGTGTATATGTGTGTGTGTGTGTATATGTGTGTGTGTGTGCGTGTGTGTATATGTGTGTGTGTGTGTATATGTGTGTGTGTGCGTGTGTGTATATGTGTGTATCTGTGGGCATGTTTTTGTATCATATCAGGACACAGCTCTGTATAATGTCATGGGTATGACACAGGTATTACAAGGAGAGGGTGACTTATGAGCACATAACCCATGTCCCATTTTTCAAAACACTTATAAATCATACAGAATGAGTTTTTTTGAGAAAGTAAAAATGCACAAAGTTTCCTGTGAGGGTTAGGGTTAGGTGTAGGGTTGGTGAAGGGCCATAGAATATACAGTTTCTACAGAATAAAAACCATTACACCTATGGGATGAACACACTTTACACAAAAACAAACATGTGTGAGTGTGTGTGTGTGTATATATGTGTATATGTGTGTGTGTATGTGTGTGTGTCTGTGTGTGTGTTTGTATATATATGTGTGTGTGTGTATGTGTATATGTGTGTGTGTATGTGTGTGTGTATATATGTGTGTGTGTGTGTGTGTGTGTGTGTGTGTGTGTATGTATGTGTGTATATATGTGTGTGTGTATATGTGTGTGTGTGTGTGTGTGTACCTGACTCAGGGTGTGGTCTGCTGTCTGCAGGTACGCTGACGGTCCTGCGCAGTAGTTTGTGTCGGTGAGAGACGGGACGGTGATCATTCATCAGCACTGGATGGACCTGAACACACACACACACACACACACACTCATCTCTCTGTCTGTAACACTCACAATCATCATAACAAGGTGACAAGTCCTCCAGAACTTTCAAAAGAGATAAATTACTAATTAATTTTTTATTTCAGTTTTATGTAATGATTATTATATTAATTTTTTATTGCAAAATCTGTCTAATTACAGTAAAAAACCACATTTGATTGTGCGGTTTACACACAAAATTATCATGATTTCTGAAGATCATGTGACACTGAAGACTGGAGGAATGATGCTGAAAATACAGCGGAGCATCACAGAAATACATTACACTTTAACACAGATTCACACAGAAAACATTATTTTATATTGTAATAAGATTTTGCAGAATTACTGTATTTTTCTGTATCTTTTAACAAATAAACAGCCTTGCTGAGCAGAATAGACTCTTTAAAAGCATTACTGATCTCACTGATCACATCCTTCTGAAGAGCAGTGTATATAAAGTAGATCTTCAGAAACTGATGCTGATGAAGCAGAGCCAGACTGTCACTAAAACCAGCAGCTCCCTCTGGTGTTCACAGCTGTCAGTGTGTGTGTGTGTGTGTGTGTGTGTGTGTGTGTGTGTGAGGTCACCTCCTCTTGGTCCAGCAGGTAGAACTGGTCTCCATCTCTGACGCGGAGCTGGCGGCTCCAGCCGGGGGAGTCGTGTGTGTGGCCATTCAGAGGAGTGTGAGGCCGAGAGCATGGAGACACACACCTTCCATCTACACACACACACACACACACACACACACACACACACACACACACACACACACAATCAGCGTACACAGAGTACAACACTTACTTCACAAAGTATTATTCAAAATTCACTGAAATTCACTGAGCACATTTCTGTCTTAATATTTGAGGTCATTTTTTATATTATTTGATACTAATATTTGAAATATTACTAAATAGAAATCTGCATTTTAGCACACAGTTCTGGTAGATTTTGGAACTGATGCATAGAACAATTACCAGTTAGAGAACAACTGTCATATTTATAATTTATATAAAATCATTTTCAATAATTTGTTTTTTAAACAAAGTACTAGCGTATAGAAAGCAAAGTTTATGTCTAAACACAGGAGAAAAACCTGGTTTATATAATGTTATTTTATAGATTAATGTATTGATAAAAAATATGTAATGTTGCTGTGAAAGCAGAAAGGTGTTTACTACGTGTGACTCCAGAAACTGTACGAGGAGAGAGTCTGACTGACCAATCACAAACAGCGAGAGCATGATCAGCGTTTCTGCTGAAACACCACACTACACCGCTGTGGAAAATTGTTTTAGACCTTTAAGATATATTAATGCATCAATGAATGCATCATTTAATTTAATATTTAAAATAAACAAAAAATATGCATAAGCAATAAAATACGTGAATTAAATAGTTCTCAAATTAAACAATAAATAAATATATCTCAAGCAATAAAAAAAGATTAAATGTATCAATTAAATATCATTAAAAAAACTAAAAATAAATTACTTTTACAAGCAATAATAATATGAAATGTATGATTTGCATTATGTTTAAAATAACAAAAAACATTGTTTTAAAAGCAATAAAAAATAAAAATAAAGTATAACAAATATTTAAAATATACCAAAATATAATTTATTTTATAAGCAATCAAACAAATGAATTAAATGTAAAAAATCTATTAAAAAAAACTTGAAATTATCAATAAAATAAAACAATTTAAGAAATTGCATATTTATCCTAAACGATGCAATAGCTAAAAGTGAGCACTGGCGTGTGATTGGCCAGAGCGAGAGGTCGAGACCTGCAGGGCATCATGGGATTGATGACTCAAACCCTTCACAAACACTGAGTGAACTATTTCTGGAAGACAGATCACATCCAGAGAGAAGCGCAAACACCGTCCTGACGCCAGCTTTTGTGTCCTGATCGCCCCCACAGAGAGAGAGAGAGAGAGAGAGAGAGAGAGAGAGAGAGAGAGAGAGAGAGAGAGAGAGAGAGAAAGAGACAGAGAGAGGAGGAGGGGTTAGAGCCTAAGAGATGTCACTTCCGTGACTCCCACTCTCTCTCTCTGTCACACACACACCAGCCCGTTACTATGACGACCGGGCTAAAAAGCGTCTGAAAGCGACCGATATAGCGCTGGAGAGAGAGAGAGAGAGAGAGAGAGAGAGAGGGATTATGTGGAGAGGTTGGAGTCAGATGGAAGTGTTTGAGAGCAGAGATGCTGGGATGAGAGAAGAGGAGCCAACTCTGTGTAACTATGACAACCAACGGGATGTGATCCCCCCCCCCCCCACTCTCACTTGGCAGCTGGACACACTCTCTCTCACGCGCACACACACACACACACACACTGACACACACTCATCCACTCTCACTCACACACACTCTCACTCACACACTCACTCTCACGCACACACACTCACTCGCTCTCTTGCACACACACTCACTCTCACTCATTCTCATGCACAGACTCACTCTCATACACACTCACTCTCAGGCACATAAACACACTCTCTCTCTCTCTCTCTCTCACACACACACACTCTCATGCGCACATACAAACAGACACTGACACACACACACACATACTCACTCTCAGGCACACTCACTCACTCTCAAGCACACATACCCTCTCTCTCTCACACGCACACACACTCACTCACTCACGCAATCACTCACTCTCACTCTCTCACACACACTCACTCACTCTCACGCACACACACACTCACTCTCTCACACACACTCACTCACTCTCACACACACACACACTCACTCACTTTCACGCATGCACACACACTCACTCTCAAGCACACTCACTCTCAAGCACACTCACTCACCCTCACGCGCACACACACTCACACACGCTCACGCATGCACACACTCACTCACTCTCAAGCACACACACTCTCAAGGACACTCACTCTCAAGCAAACTCACTCACTCACCCTCACGCGCACACACTCACTCGCTCTCACGCACACACTGTGAGGCACATAAACACACTCTCTCACGCACACTCACTCGCTCTCAGCCGCACACACTCACTCTCACACACACTCACTCTGAGGCACATAAACACACTCTCTCATGCACACTCACTCACTCGCACGTACAATCACTCACTCACTCTCACACACACTGACACACTCTCTCACACACACTCTCTCTCTCACGCACACACACACACACACACTGACACACACACACACACACATATCCACTCTCACGCACATACACTCTCATGCACACACACTCACTCTCTCACACACACACACACACACACTCATGCACACACACTCACTCACTCACACACACTCACTCTCAGGCACATAAACACACTCTCTCACGCACACTCACTCTTACGCACACTCACTCACTCACATGCACACACACACTCACTCTCACGCACTCACCCACTCACTCTCATGCACTCACTCACTCTCACGCACACACACACACTCTCACACACTCACTCACTCACACGCACACACACTCACTCTCAAGGACACTCACTCTCAAGCACACACACACTCACTCACCCTCACGCGGACACACTCACTCGCTCTCACGCACACACACTCACTCTCACTCATTCTCATGCACACATACTCTCACACACACTCACTCTGAGGCACATAAACACACTCTCTCACACACACACACACACTCACTCATTCTCACGCACACACACTCACTCTCACGCACACATACCCTCTCTCTCGCACACACACACACACACTCTCACACACTCACTCACACGCACACACACTCACTCTCAAGGACACTCACTCAAGCACACACACACTCACTCTCACACACTCACTCTCAAGCACACACACACTCACTCTCACGCATGCACACACTCACTCACTCTCACACACTCACTCTCAAGCACACACACTCACTCACCCTCACTCATTCTCATGCACACATACTCACTCTCACACACACTCATTTTGAGGCACATAAACACACTATCTCACGCATACTCACTCACTCCAGCACACACACTCACTCGCTCTCACGCACTCACACACACAAACTCAGTCTCACGCACACACACACTCACTCACTCAAGCACACTCGCTCTCACACACACACACTCACTCACTCGCACACACACTTACTCACTCTCACTCATTCTCATGCACACGCACTCACTCTCAGGAACATAAACACACGCACACTCACTCACTCTCACGCACACACAAACTCTCATGCACACACACACTCACTCACGCACGCACACACAAACACACACTGTCACACAAACACTCAATCTCACGCACACACACTCAATATCACTCACTCTCACGCACATACACTCTCCATCTCTCTCTCTATCTCACATGCACACACACCCCATACATTTACAACTATTAATTTAAAATAATATAATATGTAAATAATATCTAAACTGTTTTGCATTATGCTTGGTATTTAAATTAATTTTAATTGTGTATATTTCTAAATATATAATAAATGTAAATTCTATATCTCAAATGTAACTTTTGATAAACTTGACAGATTATGTAAATTCATAATCTATTCAAATTTATAACTAAAATAGTTTCCACTGCATTTCTACACACTCACTTGCACACACTCTCACTCTCTCAGACACACACACACTCACGCACGCACACACACACTCACTCTCTCTCTCACACACACACACACTCATTCTCACGCACACACACACACTGACTCTTACGCACACTCTCACTCACTCTCACACTCACTCACTCTCTCTCTCACACATACACACACACACACACTCATTCTCACACACTAAAACACACACTGACTCACGCACACACACACACACACACACACACACACTCTCGCGCACTAAAACACACACTGACTCTCACGCACACTCACACACTCACTCACTCACTCTTATGCACACACACACACTCACTCTCACACACACTCAGGTACACAGAAACACACTCTCTCACACACACTCACTCACTCTCATGCACACACACACACTCACTCACTCACTCTCATGCACACGCACACAAACTCAGTCTCACGCACTCAAACACACACTCACTTAAACACACACACACAATCTTATGCGCACACAGACACACTCTCTCCTGCACGCACACTCACTCTCACACGCACAAACACACTCACTCTCACGCGCACACACACTCTCTCTCTCACACACGTGCACACACTCACTCAAACACAACACACTCAATCTCATGCGCACACACACTCACTCTCGCGCACACACTCACAGTCTTATGCACACACACATTCACTCTCATGCACACACACACTCACTCTCTCAGTCACTCACACACACTCTCTCTGCCTCTCTGACAAACACACACACACATTTGCTCACTGGCTCAAAGACACACACACATACACACAGCCGTTAACGGAGAGCTGTCGGCTCGGTTCGGTTGAGATCTATAAATAAACGCGCGGCCCTCGAGGCGCATCTGCTGTTACCGAGCGCTTCCCGCGGATCACCGATCGCTGTCAGTCACCGGAGGAACGGTTAGCGTTACCTTGTGAAGACACATAGGACATGATCCTCCGGCTCTGGCCGCGATCAGCTCGCTCCGGGGTCCATCACCGCTCCTCCAGCGCCGCACGAGCACAATTACGCGAAGCGACGCGACACGACGCCAGCTGCTGTATTGATCCCAGAGCCGATCGAAGTGATGCGCCGATTGCTCAACGCTCGCCGTCACCGGACGCGCGCGCGCACGCACGCTGGCGGGGACGCGCGATCTGGAGCAGTACCACAGTAAACGATCGAGTACACTGCTGATCTACTGTTCAGTTTAACAAGCTTTCTGCGATGGGGAAATATGCAAATCAGGCACTATCCTATTTAATATGCACTCATTTGCATACTTTTACAGAATAGAACTCTGAATACTGGTTTAAAATCATGATCATTCATATTACGAGTTGAGGTTTCTCCAGAGGGGATTCTGGATCGGTTTCATCACTGCAGAAATCAGAAAACACTGTCATCAGACAGAAACTAACGCATTTCACCGTGTCCTCGGGAGTTAAATGCTGTAGAAATCAGTGACATTTTTTTAAAACAAATTAAACAAACCCCTCAGTAAAAACTTTCACAATATATATAGGAACTTTAATAACTTTCATATATAAATATTTTATATGCGCACACACACACACACATATATATTTGTAGAGAGCATGCATAATTATTAGGCACATTGATACTTTGATCATTTTTTTCCAAGCACATTTGATCAATTCCAAACCACATCAATCATAACTAGTGTTTACTTTGTATTGATATATAATTGTCCATGACGTCTCCTTTTATTCAGGTGTGCAGGTTTTTTTTTTTTTTTTTTTACTGATGAATGAGCCAAAAAAGATTCAGAGATATCAAAAATGCATAAATCCCCATGAGAAATATTCATTATATTCTCCTAAAAATAAATGCACGCTCTGCACCGACATAAATATCTATACACACACATTATATATATATTTTATAGACATTAAATTCTTTAAAAAAAAAATCATGCAAGTTTTTGTAATGATTATAAATGTTCAAAATGTAAATATTTTATTAGTAATAAATTAATGTGTGTGTATTATAAGACATTAGTTATTCAAACTGGAATTGAATAACTATAATTTATAATTATTTTATTTAAATATTATTATTATAAATATTTATATGTTTATATGTGACCCTGGACAACAAAACCAGTCATAAGTGTCTTTTTTTTTCTAAATTGAGATCTATAAATAAATGATCTCTCCAGTGATGTGTGGTTTGTTAGGAGAACAATATTTGAAAATCTGGAATCTGAGGGAGCAAAAAAATTTAAATATTGAGAAAATCATCTTTAAAGTTGTTCAAATGAAGTTCTTAGCAATGCATATTACTAATCAAACATTAAGTTTGATATATTTACGGTAGGAGATTTACTAAATATCTTCATGAACATGATCTTTACTAAATATCCTAATGATTTTTGAGAGAAAAGAGAAAAGTATAATTGTGACCCATACAATGTTGTCTATTTCTAAACATATATACGTCTGTGCTACTGATGACTGCTTCTGTGCTGCAGGGACACAATGAAATAAAGTCAATTAAGATGCTTCTTTTCATTTCTATGAATAGAAGTTTGTGAGAACTGTGTGTCATTACAGCAGAAGTTAATTAGAGGTCATCAAATCTAGTTTTTGGCGATGGTTGAGCCCAGACTCCTGAGGTTTGAAAGAGCTGCTAAATAAAGTGATTCAAAGCAACACAAACATCCCAGAATCCATCACATGGTGCTCATGATAAGTTTTGATTTTGGTAATTTAACATTCAAAAACAAGAGCAGAGGAAAATAATATCAAGTCATTATCAATAAACTGAAAGAGTATTTTTGTGTAAAATGAACTATTTATATCTTACTGTGTGTTCTGATTACTGCTCTAATTACCTGCTCATCCATCACACTAGAAACGGAAGCTCGACTGCATTGCATTATGGGATACCATACTCACGTTTGCCAATGCAGTACTTCATTAGACTGCTTCCAGCGTACAGAAAATATGCATTCTGTGCTCAGCAAAAATAAATCAAATAATAACAGCTATAATAATATCATTCTTCAGCTATACTGTTTATTAAGAAATATTATTAAATTAATTTTATGTTGACATGTTTGCATCCTTTGTTTGTTTTCTGAATTGTAATTTTAAAATACTGTTATGACAATTTCTGATTTCTGATTCTTTTTATAATTTTCAACTTCTAAAAAACGTAAAACTACAATTGTTTCTACACATTTTTTAATTGCAGTAAAATTTACAAATGTAAAACTATACCTAAACTACATTTTGTTGATAAATTATATTCATGTGACATTTAATTTTATATATAAAATGCAATATAGATCATCAACTGTGTAAAATGTAAAATTTTACAATTGTCATTGCCATAATCAGTCAGCTCTTAAGTAGCCATAGTTAGTTCTTAATTAGCCATAGTTAGTTCTTAGTTAGCTGTTGTTACTCCTTAGTTAGCCATATTTAGTTCTTAGTTCTTAGCTAGCCATAGTTAATCCTAAATTAGCCGTAGTTAGTTCTTAGTTAGCTGTTGTTAGTCCTTAGTTAGCCATATTTAGTTCTTAATTAGCCATAGTTAGTCCTAAGTTAGCCTTAGTTAGTTCTTAATTAGCCATAGTTAGTCCTAAATTAGCCATAGTTAGTCCTAAGTTAGTTCTAAGTTAGTCCTAAGTTAGTCATAGTTAGTTCTAAGTTAGTCATAGTTAGTTCTTAGTTAGCCACAGTCATAGTTAGTCCTAAGTTAGCCATAGTTAGTTCTAAGTTAGTCTTAGTTAGTTCTTAGTTAGCTGTTGTTACTCCTTAGTTAGCCAGTTAGTTCTTAATTAGCCATAGTTAGTCCTAAGTTAGCCATAGTTAGTTCTAAGTTAGCCATAGTTAGTCCTAAGTTAGCCATAGTTAGTCCTAAATTAGCCATAGTTAGTCCTAAGTTAGTCATAGTTAGTTCTTAGTTAGCTGTTGCTACTCCTTAGTTAGTCCTAAGTTAGCCATAGTTAGTTCTTAGTTAGCCATAGTTAGTCCTAAATTAGCCATAGTTAGTCCTAAGTTAGTTCTAAGTTAGTCCTAAGTTAGTCATAGTTAGTTCTAAATTAGCCATAGTTAGTTCTAAGTTAGTCATAGTTAGTTCTTAGTTAGCCATAGTCATAGTTAGTCCTAAGTTAGCCATAGTTAGTCCTAAGTTAGTTCTTAGTTAGCCATAGTTAGTTCTAAGTTAGCCATAGTTAGTCCTAAATTAGCCATAGTTAGTCCTAAGTTAGTCATAGTTAGTTCTTAGTTAGCCATAGTCATAGTTAGTCCTAAGTTAGCCTTAGTTAGTTGGCTTTAGTTAGTTCTTGTCAACGACTGCATTAACAAACACAGAGCAGCATCCACACCGTTTCTGCTCAAAAATGAAAGAGTCCACAGAACTCATTTGCACTCATTTAATTTGACATTTCTCTCTCTCCGCACTCCCGCCCACCAGCCTTGCATTCCCACAGATCCTCACATTATATCAGGCGCATCTGACAGAAAGGGCCTATGTGGGGCGAGTAGGTTTGTTACTGGATCGTCTGCAGTGTGGGCATGCATTAAAACGGTACACAGCAGGACAGGACGAGCGATCGGGTGTCTTAATCCACTTACCCACAATGCATTTCTCACATTCAGTGAGTGCTTGCTACATTCAAGAGCTAGAGTCTGATTCTCATATTGCACTTGGATTATACAACAACGACGAGTTAGAAACTCTCTTGAGCTCGTCGTTTATAGCGATGAGTTTCATCCCGTATAGAAATTGTGTTTGCATTCACATTCACGTTCAGCTCATGCAACCGTAGCATTGCATGGCGTTTGGCTCTCAGTTGGTCTTATAGTATAGATACATATATATATATATATAGAGAGAGATATAAGTATGTAGCAAGATCAACAAAGATGGCTTGCTCTTTACTGATCTCTAGTGCAAAACCAGAGTATTGTGTCTCTAGAGTATTGCTGTGGATTGTGAGGGGGTGATCCATGCATAGCATATAAAGGTCATGCGCAGGAGATCAGGTCAAGAGGAAAGAAACGTTTATAAAAGCAGAGACAGTGACAACAATTCAGAAGGAAGAGCGTCCCGGAGGAACCTGCGGATGGGAAAGAAGAGAGAGGTTAGAAAGAGAACCCAGGAAAAACAGGACTAGTTAGGACTGCTAGTTAACTCACCTGTGCTAGTTAACTCATTCAGCTACCTGTACACCAGCGCAGTTGTCTTTGCTCTCGGACGCGATCGCCAGATACTCCGCTCTGAAACACACAAGACAAGCATTTCCTGACGGAAAATACATACACACAGCTGCGAAAATAAATACATGTATTTTAGAATTATTGAGATACTGTTGTGTTTTGATTTGAGTCATTTCGTTCATTTTTATTTCAGATATTTTAGTGCATCAGGTAAAATGGAATAAAAACGAACTACTTGAAACGTTTGTTTTGTTTGAAGTAAAGAAAATGTGTGTTTTTTTCATTTTGGTTTTAGTAAACTTCTACTATTTTGATCCTGTAAAATTTCATTTGACCATTATTATTTTCATTACTGAATATTGAAAGAAGTCATCGAATCATCGCTTAAACCAGTTGAACTGAATTTAATCAGCTATTTTTATATTCTCAATTTTATTTGAATTTTTATTAGTTTATTTTACACATCTGTAACATTTCATCTCTAGTTGTTTTAGTAAATTACGCAAAACTAAATGAAACTGAGAAATATCGATTGGCAACTAGCTGAAATGAAGTTTTTGATATTTTATTTGACTTTATTTTAAGTGACGTCATGATTTTAGTTTGAAATGTCACACACATCGTTGGTCAAAGCATTAATACCTTTTTTATTAATATTTTGAATACATTTTTATTTTCATATTTTGCATTTTTATTTTAATCTTAGCTAAAGTTTTAATAATTTTGTTGTGTATTTTTGTCTTAAGTCATTTTAATATATGTATGTCTACATATTTTTCAATTTGTATTTTTTCAGATTTAGTTAAACTCAATGACAATGTTGCCTTGACCACTAGTTGAAATAAAAGGTTTACAATATTCTATTTTATTTAACAGTCAGTCAGTAGTTTTAGTGGAGTGTAGTGAGTGTGAGACTGACGCGCTGGCTCTGAGCGCTTCCTCTCCGGCCGCGGCGATCTTCCTGTAGCAGTAGATCATCTCCACCAGGAGCCAGAGCTGCAGGCCGATGATGGACACGTACATCATGACCTCTGACACGATGGACGCCGTGCCCCGCGTGGCTGCAACACACACACACACACACACACACACACACACGCTCTTACTCTCGCTCACAATCACTCAGATCAACTCCCTTCACAGACTTCCCCAGCTGAAAGTATTTCTGTCTGAAGAAAGACCAACATAAATGGTGAAAGCCAAAATATGAAATGCAGCGGATGAGATTTTTCATCTGAGATGTGGAGACAGGAAGGATGGCAGCATGGTGAGGTTATTTTTACACAGAGATTAGTAGCTCTAGCAGTAAAATCTGTTGACTTCATCATATGCCAATGGTGGCACTTTTTGTCTCTTTTCCCCAAAGTTTGCATGACTGTAACTGAAGATATCATAACACCCTTTAGGTTTTGCTCATTCACAATCTCTTCCTTCAGTTTCCTCATTTTTAAGGCTCTTTATGGGTTATTTCCAGAGTTATGAGGATCTCAGTGTGGCTCAATATCCATAGTGGAAAACTAACCATGGGTCAGTGTGCATTCAGATGATATTTACTGTATTTAAAGAGGAACGTCTATCTCATTTCTCTCTATCTAAACAAAAGCATAGATCATACCCGCTTGAGTGAGAAAAACATCATCTCAATCTGATTTTAGGTTCTATTTATTTCACTTTTCCTTTGGCGTCTCCATATTTTAAGGTCCAGTATGGTTGTTTCCAGGGAAAGTGGGTAGCAGTTGCTGAATTTTTCCAATTTTTAATGGTCAAAACCTTGCATTCAGATGATATTGGTTGTATTAAAAGAGGAACGTCTGAAGAACAAATAACGTTGAAACTGGAAACACATCTCGTTTTTCTCAAACGATCAAAACTGTTGAATTGAACACATCTGTCCAAGTGCCAGAATTACTCTTTTGCCAAAGTTTGTGTGCCTGTAACTCAAGAAATATTAAAGTTATCTCAACCTGTTTTTAGATTATGGCTCTTAAGCTTATTTTAATATTTACTGGAATTAAAGAGCGATGTCTGAAGAACAAATCCTTTTCAAACTAGTAATGCAGACTCTATTGAAATCAACAGTCTATCTACAGAGCCGTCTCAGTGACACAAACACCAAGTGCACTTTGCATACAGCCGATGCCAGGCATGTTTAATGTTCTGCATGTGTTCCTCAGAGAGGTGCGGTGTGTACCTTTGGCCACGACGGTGAGGTGCACCTCTTTGCTGGCGGTGGTGGAGAACTCGTAGTGTTCGTAGGTCAGCACTCGGTTGAAGATGCAGCGGTAGACGCCGGAGTCGTTGAAGGTGACGTTCAGGAGGTCTACAGACGCGTCCTGGAGGTCAAAGGTCTTCTTGCTGCCGTGCCACTCCATGCGGTCCTGAAAGCGTTCGTCGATGATGCTGGACGCCTCGCCGTCGTAGCTGTAGATCTGAGCAGTGAAGATCCATCAAGATCCACTCTTTCTTCCTCTTTTAAACACATGACTTCTACAGTCAGTTAGTTCCCTTTAAAACAATCCATTTTTATTATAAATCTTATTTCTTTTATTTGAACTCTTAAGTGCATTTATTTTAACAATGACTTATTTTAATTTAATTAATACTTGTTCATTTATTTAGATATTGACTATTTTAATCATTTTTAAACAATGTTATTATATTCACATCAAATTTCTATTATTTTAAATCAAATGCTATCATGGATTTTAGTCATTCATGACTTATTTACATCAAATCTGATTAATTTTAATCAATGTGTATATATATATATTTTTTTTACTAATGTTTTATTTGCTTTATGGTGTTTGCTTTATATTTTTTATTTACATAAAATTTAATTTTACTTAACATTTTAATTTAATATATTTGACTTTTATTTATTTAAATTAATGTTTTTTTTTTGGTTAGTTACATATTTTAAACATCATCTTATCATCATTTATTATACATTTTATTTAATATATTTGAATTCTTAAGTGCATTTATTTTAATAATTTATTTCAATCAAATACTTGTTAATTTATTTATATATTGACTATTTTAATAATTTTTAATCAATGTTATTTTTTATTGACATTAAATTTCAATTGTTTTAATCAAATGCTTTTGTTTGTTTTAGTAATTCATTTATATTTTTTTACATCAAATTTTATTAATTTTAACCAACATATTAATTAAATATATTTTACTAATGTTTTATTTTAATCAAATGCGTTTGCTTTGTATTCTTTATTTACATCAAATTTCATTTTAGTCAACATTTTTATTTTTTATATTTAACTAATGTTTTAATTATTTAAATCTGATGCTTTTGTGTAAGTCATTCAATTATTTATTTACATTAAACTTAATGTAATCAAATTCATTATATTACTAGTTATTACTATTTTATATGAATCAATATTTGAATGAAATAAAAATGCTTTTGTTAGTTTATTTATTCAGATACAAATTTTATTTTTAGCAATTTATTTATTTTAACAATGTTGGACTTCTTTTGTTCGAATGATTTTTGAGTTATTGTTCTTATCAATGTATTTATTTGAATTAAATGTATGAAGTGACTATGCGTTTCTTTAAATCAGTTTCTGATAAAGCATCGGTCCACACATGTTCCTGGATGAAGCATCACATGAGCTGAGTACAGTGCACGAGTCACATGATCTCCTGTTACGATGGGAAGAGTTCAGTGCTCAGTCTGATATTTTCTTCTGTAATGAGCATTTCACCAGACCCCTGTGTTTATGTTCAGTTATTCTGCTTTAGCGATGCATTGCCATTAGAGTAACAGAACTGACCGTAAACAGAGGAGCTGCTGAAAGTGCTCATTAGTGACGGGCTGTGCATCTGAACTGTGGTGTGTTTCTGGAGCTTCTCATTCTGAGGATGATGCTCACATGCACGAAGTCTGCTTCTCCTCTGGCTCTGAACAGCCAGTCCACGGTGGCCGAGGCCTCCACCTCTCCGCGCATCTTACAGGAGATGCATCCCAGTTTGAAGGGCTGTCCGGCCACAGCTTCGGTGTCTGAGTCCACCTCGGCACACGCTCCGCTGCAGAGAGACACTGCGCAGAGACACTGATCACCTTCACCTTCACCTTCATCACAGACACCATACACCTGCACTGTGCTCCTCACACACTCACCACACATTTCATCTCACTCAACTGCTTGTTCATTCAGTCATTTATTTATTTATTTTAATCTACCTTTTCATTTATTATGGCAAGTTTAGTACTTTTCACTTAACTTTATATTCATTTTATTTTTTTTATTTTTACCAAATGCATTTTTAAATCATGAATTATTTATCTTAACCAACTTTTTTTTACTTTCATCAATTTACTCATCAATTTTAATCAAATGTATTAATTTTTGGTCATTTAAATTTATTTTCAATTACTTAATAAATAATTTTATTTAAATAAAAAATTAATAGTTTTTTTGTTTAGTTTCTTTTGTTATATCAATGCATTCTCTTTTTTTACTCATTATAGCACTGTATTTTTATTTTATGTATATATTTTAAGGAAAATATATTTTTATCAATATATTTTCCTTAAACTTGTATTTATTTGCACCATGGTTTATTTATCTAAATTATTTTTTCTTACTTGCAACAAATGTTATTTTGATCATATCTTTAAATTATTTAAAAAAATGTGTATATAACATTATTTTATTTATTACAATTTATTTGAATCATGTTTTTTTTTCTTTAAATTGCGATTATAGTAATGTATGTATTATTTATTTATTTAAATCAAATTGTATTTATTTATAAATGTTGTATTTATTTCAATCAAATGATTTATATATAAAAAATAAATATAATATAAAATATATTTTTAATTTAATTTAATTATATGTTGCTTTTTAAATCATTTGTTCATTTAAATACATTTTTATTAATTTTAATCCATTTTTTAAACTGATTTTCCGTTTCAAACTCATTTATGTATTTTTTCAGAGCACTGAATGCATCAAGAAGTGCTGCATGGGGTGTGAGATCTCGGTGCTCTCTGGCTGTGTGGGAGAGTATATATTTAGGAACAAGAACTCACACCCTGATGAAGGCATGCAGATGTACCTCAACAAAAGAGTTTTAATGTATAAAGCCAGTGATGCAATAATAGTTATTTCCCATTATTGCTTCAATATGTATTTGACCTTAATGACACTGTCATCTCTGGGCTTTGGCCGTGGTTAGTGTTTCTGAGCTGAGACTCACCGCAGAACGAGCAGAACACACACAGGAGCAGCAGGCGTCTCTTCATCTTCATCATCATCATCACAGCAGATAAACTCTCTCTCTCTCTCTCTCTGTCCTCTAGAGCTGGATCTTCATGTCCCCTCAGCAGAGCTTCAGAAGAGTCATGTGACCCAGCAGCATCCGAAAGAGGTTTAGTGCAGAACCGGGCCAGCGGCTCCTGAATCCGCCGAGGGCCCCGACTCTCTTTCTTACCGACTCTATAAAATCAAAGCAGTGTCCTGAGATCAACAGCAGCTCTGTTTAGATCATCTGCGCATCTTTGACATGAATTATCTTAATAAAGCGCGCTCCGGATACACGTTCATTTTAACACATTCCCACGCAGCGGTCATGCAGACGGTCACTTGCCTCCGCAGTGCACTCCTCAGGCATCAGACGGGCGCGTGTGATCGGTAAACGCAGTTCTGTCGGTGTACAACGCCATTCTGCGCAGTTCCCAATGACGCTCGCTCTGATGCATTGCGGTAAAAAACCCGGGCCGCGCGCGCAGCGCATCCGAGCGCGCGGTGACGTCACGACGCTGCCGGCAGGTGCGGCCCCCTTCAAACATTCCTGCAGTGAAAAATATAATCATAATAATGAGATTAATTATCGTTAACTATAATAAATAGTGTTCCCGTTCCATACCACATCAAGTTATTGAGTGCGTGACTAAGAAGTATTATTATTTTCGAATGTGATTTTAAACATTTCTATATAATTTGTGTTTATGTATTTATTTAATCAGGGACAATACACATTAATAACACGTAAAACCAATGTTAAATGCGCAAAAATGGCTTGTTTTCATCTATAGTCCCAGAGCAGGTTGATGTGAATATATAATATAATAAAATAAAATATCCGTTGTTAAATCTTTCAGATCAGCTATTTGGAGACATCTAGTTAACTGGCATTATATTGTAAAATAATTATGTTATCGAGGTTTTATATGTCTTTTTTAAAATATTAAAACATAAGACCTAACTTGCAACAACAATATCAAAACATTACAGCGATCAAGAATAAGTGGGGGAATTCAGAGAGACAAACATTGTTAATAATTGCTAAATAATGCGGGATGTTTTAAATATTTGTGAACATCAGTCAGACAGCAAGCGGCGCGCACGAACCGCGTACTGCGCGAGTCAGCTCATACATATTAATGACGCACGCACAACGTTCCGGCAGCGCATTCTAAGTAATATTCATGCGCCCGGCCTTCCGCTCGCAGCATCAGCGGTGACAGTCACGTGGATGCTGCATCGATGCACATATTCTGTTCAATTCTTTTCTATTTAATTCTATAATAAAACAGGCAGACGCGCCGCGCCTTCATTTATGAGAACACTAGAATTACTACTTTATGAACTACACAGAGTTTATATTACACGAAGGGCGTGTCTTCAGGAAGGGGGCGTGTCTCTCTTTCTGTTCCGCAGACAGAGCTCCACAGTGAACGCAGGTGAGATTAAAAACACTTTCATATTTCATTTCGCAAAACTGATCAGATCAGTAGATCATAATCTAACGTTACACGTCGGATCGATAAACACACACCCGGTCATTAAACGAGCGGTGTGTTGTGTGTGCACAGTTGAGTCGTGTAGGATCGGATCTTTGCCGCATGTTGATGTAAACACTCATGATAGAATCGCTTGATGGGTGTTGTTATAGTCTGCTATGAGCTGCTAGTTAACGGTGAAGGAAACGCGGTCTGTGTGAGGGATTGACCGGAGAGGTTGTGTGTGATTATATTTACCCGTGTTATCGGATCCGCGCTCGGCTCTGGCTCTCATCTCCTCCGCGGTCGCGGGTGTTTCTCTCCCCGCAGGATGGAGCAGCTCGTCGGCCGCAGTGCTCCGCCAGGCCCGGTGCTGCAGGTGTGTTTCCCCAGCGTCCGCGCCTCGGTCCTGGAGAATCTGAACCGGCAGCGCGAGGAGGGTCAGCTGTGTGACCTCTCCATTCAAGTGCAGGGTCAGGTGTTCCGCGCGCACCGGTGTGTGCTGGCCGCATCCTCTCCGTATTTCCACGACCAGGTGAGTGTGCAGCCGATTTCACACTGTAACGTTACATCTTCTCGAAAGCCTGAATAAATGCCCTCATTTATGACGGTTTGATTTCAACGGTTTGGTTTTGAATTTGATTGACAGCTTGCGATCTGCATGTTGCTGAGGCCACGCGCCCGCCGCATACGTTTTAAAGGCCAGTGTCGTCGATATCGATACTTCTAAACTACACTTACAAATTATGACATTTATTAAATTGTAAATTACTATGAGTAAAATTGCAGTAAAGACTGCAGTGACTGTTTAACGGTTAGAAAAAAAATTTTTTTTTTAATATGTGTAAAATAGTATCAAAAAGTTATTTCCTGCACAAGTATTCACTAACATGGATTATTCTTGTAATTCAATGCATATTCTACACATTATTATTTAATTTTTTTTTTGTTGGTCAAATAAACAAAATCACTGGTTAATATCTCTATTTTATTTATTTGAGTATACTCATATTGGTCATCCGAGACTATTACTAATGCCTACTAACAGCAGACATATCTTTGTACAAACAGAACATTTGTTAAAAATATTATCAACGCAGATTAAATAAGACGAATGGAAGAATCGAAGGCTGATGCAATTACGATGGTAATCTATATACATCATAAAACCTAACATTTACCAATCTAATCTGTAAACCAGTAAATTCATTAATCGCCTTACCTTTGGAGATTTAAGACAAGTTTTCTCTAAAAAGTTATTTACAATATTTTTTAAATAGCTTAACATTTTCAGGAATTCAAAAACTAAAGCTTCGTCTTTACAACAATCTTCAGAGGAGAAAAAAGACAAGAACGTTTAAAAGAAATGTTTTCTTAACTTCATTCCTCATTGCAGTCAGAGTCAGAAATTCTCATCCTAAATTTTCGCATGTTAAAAAAATAAAAATACGTTATATTCCTCTCTATGTTCTGAAGGCTTGTCCATATTGCATTCACACAGATTTATACAACATTTTACTCCTAAAAACATGGTCAAACTGTGTTTGTTTTCGGTCTACTGACAGCATTTTCTGATTTATGGAGTGATGAAAAGACAAATCCAAAATCCCCTCTGGAAAATCAAAGAAATTTTGGACCAATTCCAGATTTATGTTCTGGAAATGTATGCAAATGAATGCATATACTAGAAGATAATGACTTATTTGCATATTTAAACATAACATTTCAGAAAACTGGAAATACAAGACAATTGTCTTATTGCACTGGGCCAGACAACTATAGTGATGTCTGTTAGTTAGAATTTTTAATCTGTATTTTTAATCTGTAGTGTCTTGCCTGTTTATGTGAATCTGGTTATTTAGCAACAGAAAAGCTTAGTATGCTACAGCAGACATTACAACACTTAACTGGAGCGGCTCTGAACACTGCGGTTCTGTTGCCAGGTTCTGCTGAAGAACGTCACCACGGTGTCGCTTCCCTCCGTCATGGACCCTCTGGCCTTCGAGAGCGTGTTAAACTCGGCCTACACGGGTCAGCTCAGCATCGTGCGCGATGACATCATCAACTACGTCACGGTGGCCAGCTTCCTGCAGATGTGGCACATCGTGGACAAGTGCACGGACATCCTGAAGAGGTCACGACCTCTGGTTCAGCTCAGCCCCGGCGGGGCAGCGTCCTCCAGTCACCAGTCGCCCAGCAGCTCTGACTGCTGCTTCGCCGATCAGGAGGACGGGGAGCGAGCGGTGGGCGAACAAACTCTGGAAAAACGACCACAAAGTGCGCTTCCGCCTCTGGCCACATGGAGGCGTCCGACTCAGAGCAGGTGGAGCAGAAGCAGCCTGACGTTCCCCGTCCGAACCGAGCCCGAATGCAGCCCGAATACGGGAGACGAAGGTTTCCACACATTCCCCATCTCGACTTTGCCGTCGATCGAAACTTCGGACTTCGCGAGGCACCGAATCCGCGCTCGCCTCCGAGGAGCGAAGGAAGACGAGGAGCAGCGACGTATGGAAGCAGATGAAGGAGTCGGAGAGCCGCTGGATGAAGACAAAGTGAGGGTGAAGTGTGAGGAACACCAGGCCGGTGAGTGGAGCTTCTTCATCACTGCAGTTTAGCGCCCGTCCACCAGGGGGAAGCGTGGAGAACCGACGTGTTTTTGACTTGTTGTCTGCTCTTGTCTTCTCTCAGGAGCCGTCGAGTCGGACGGACGTCTCAGAGAGAGCGAGACGGACGGACTGTGGAACCAGTGGACTTTGTCAGACGCCAAGCTGCTGGACGAAGACGAGGAGAACGAAACAGACGGCGCGTTCGAGACCTACGACGAAATCGAGAAGGCCACGGGGCAGATCTCCCAGCGTCCTTTGCCACCGCCGACGTCCGACCAGTTGGCGCCGGGCCCGTCCGAGCTCTCCTGGGTCTCGCAGTCGTCCTCGTCCTCCCCGTGCTCTCCTCTCTCTGCGACTCCCAAAGTCCACTTCTGTCACTGCGGCAAAGCGTACACGCTGAAGAGCATGCGCGACCGCCACGTGAAAATGCAGCACCTGAACCTGCGTCCGTTCGCCTGCCCCGTCTGCTCCAAGAGCTTCAAGATGAAGCACCACCTGACCAAACACGTCAAGACTCACGGAGGCCTGCGTCCGTACGAGTGCGCGCTCTGCGGCAAGAAGATCGTCTGGAGAGACAGTTTCCTCAAGCATCAGGCTCACTGCCAGGGAACGACATCAACAACGACGACGCCCGGCTGTCAAAACGAGGACGCAGGTGCTCCTGGACAAGTGAAGGTGGAGCAGGATGATTATTCATTACAGGACGAGGAAATACACTCTTAAAAGTTAAAGTTCTGAAAGAGGTTTTTCTGTTGAACGACAAACGAATGCCATTCCTTTCAGTCAACAATCTGTGGATGTTAAAGGTTTTTAATGAAACCATCGATGCCAATAAAGAACCTTTATTTTTAAGAGTTCACACACTCTTAATAATAAAGGTTCCAAAAGAGGAATCGCAGAAGAAGTGATCTGTTCTTAAAACAACCATTTTTTATTAGCGTGGATGTCGAAGGTTCTTTCCACTGGGAAGAACCTTTAATGGTTCCATGGATGTTGAAGTTTCTCAATGGCACCAGTAAACCTTTATTGTAAGAGTGTGGGCAGTCATTTGCCGTGAACAAAGGAAATAAGTATTAGTTTATCTACTAATTAATTAGTGGAAGTACATAGAGGAAATAAACTCTTTAAAATTAAAAGTTCCAAAACAAGGTTTTTGCATCGAGCCTTTCAGTATTTTTTCTTTCTTAGTGTGGACAACATTTTACATTTCATTTATGCATTTAGCAGACGCTAAAGTGACTTGCAGTGCATTCAGGCTATACATTTAGTTTCTTTTTTTTACCAGTACGTGTGTTCCCTGGGAATCAAACCCTGGGCCGTTGACCATCAATGTCCATAAAACCTTCAATTCTAAGAATGTCTTTTCCAAAATAAAGAACCTGTAGTGTTTCAATGGATGGTCAAGTTCTTCATGGAACATTTGGGGCCCAATAAAGCCCCTGTATTTTTAAGAGTGCAGACGGATGTCACCGTGAGCCGAGATCAGTGTTGGTTTATCTACTAATGGTCCACATATGTAGCAGATCTGAATATATTCTAGAAGCACTGTTTTAAAACAATTAAACTCTAGTAGTTTGGTGTGTGTGTGTGTGTGTTCCAGAGGCGTTTATCTGTTAAACATGATCATGTACGCACGCACACGTATGTGCAGAGGCTGGTTAACCCTCGACTCACCCTTTAAAGTCTACTGTGTTTGGTTTGTGTGTTAGATGCTGAACACCACTAGACTGTACATAATAATGATATTAATGCAGTGTGATTGTTTTATATTGTCAATAAAGGCATTTTATTCAAATCCATTGCAGCGTGAAAAGTTCAGGGGATGTTTATTTCCTTCATAATTCGGTAACACTTTACAATAAGCACCAATTAGTTAATGCATAAAATTAACTAACAATGATTGATACTTTTATTGATGTTCATTTTTACTATTCATTTAGCTAAATAATGTTCATTTAAACATCTGCTAATACATCATTAAATTCAATAAGTTGTTTCTGTTGATATTCGCTGAGATTATTAAATGCTTTAGACGTATTTCCTTTCTTAGTTCATGTTAATGTTATTGTGAAGTGTTACCTATTACTCACTTGAACAACTCTCTTGTGAAATACCCAATATAAACAGAATCTGGATCTAATAACTGAAACCAAATCATTCAAATTAAAGCAACACAACGTGACATTAAGACCTCCATTTTCACAAAAAGCACATTCACAAACGAACACTGATCAATAGTTTTGAACAAAAGCTATACTCTGTGTGCTAGTTCTGCGGAGTGACAAATGAGGTTATAAAAGTACAAATATTCCAGGTAGTCTCACAAAAATAATCATAGAATTTGCTAAATACTGTAAAATAGACTACATGTCCACTACCCAGAGACAGCTGTGCAATAATTATATATACATGAATATTTATTAGAATGCATAGTGTCCATTAATAAGTATACACTCAAATTAGCAACACATGTTTCGGGCAGATTCCAGAATTGTTTGATCATTAAAACACTAAAACATCACTACAGAGGTATTTCTGTTCAAACACCCAATAACAGCAAATCCACATGAGATAGATCTGTTCAGTGGCATGCCAAAGTTTGGGAACCCCTTGCAGAATCTAGAGATAAGAGAGATTCATGCAAAATGCATGTTATGTTTTATTTAGCACTAGCATGAGTAATATTTTTTTTTATATAAAAGACGTTTACATATAGTAAAATAGCCGGAATTATTAAAATAAGCCCATTCAAAAGTTTGTGACCCCTTGGTTCTTAGTACTGTGTGCTGTCACCTGATGATCCTCGACTGTCTTTCTGTTTTGTGATGGTTGTGCATGAGTCCCGTGTTTGTTCTGAACAGTTAAACTGAGCAGCGTTCTTCAGAAACATCCTCCAGCTCTTGCAGATTATTCAGTTTTCCAACATCTTCTGCATATTTGAACCCTTTCCAGAAGTGACTGTATGTTACTGAGATGCATCTTTTCACACGGAGGACAACCAAGGGAATCAAACACAACTATTACAGAAGATTGAAACATTCACTGATGCTCCAGAAGGAAACACGACACATTGAGAGCCGGGGCGTGAAAACTTTTGGAATTTGAAGATCAAGGTAAACTGCACTTCATTTGTTGCAAGTATCTTCTGTTGCTTCCGAAGGGCAGTACTAAGTGAAAAAAAAACAAGTAGAGATATTTCAACAAAATAAGAAAAATTTGGACGTCTTCATCCTGTTCAAAAGTTTTCACACCCCAGCTCTTAATGTGTTGTTTCCTTCTGGAGCATCAGTGAATGTTTGAACCATCTCTAATAGTTTTGTTTGAGTGTTTGAATGGGCTTATTTTAATAAATAAGGCTATTTTTTTTGGACTATGTATAAACATCTTTAAGTCAAATATCTTACTCAGGATGGTACCAAATAAAAAATAACATGCAGTTTGTATGATCTCTCTTATTTAGTTAAAATGATTCACATTTTCACAGATTCTGCAACGGGTTCCCGAACTCTGGCATGCTACGGTGCATGAATGTGATTAGAGCACACCAGGAATCATCTGCTACAGAGCTACAGGGAGGCACTCATGAGTCGACCTCTGAACCCGCAGGAATCATGGGTTTCCTTCAGGACGGAGAGCATTACTAACATTCACACGCACCGCTGTTACAACGTACTGAAGGTCTTTCATAGAGTTAAAAATAAATACGATGATCACGTTTACACACTGCCTCATTTTCAGTTGAATTTTTAGTGACTTTGTTGTGCTTTTTTTTTGTTGAAATAGCTTTAATAACTTTGTTACATTTTAGTGAAAATATGTTGTGCATAGTCATATTATATATATATATATATATATATATATATAGTTTTAGTGTTTAGTTTTATTTTTTTAGTGTTTAGTTTTATTTTAAGTGAATATATTTTTTTTTAAATAATGAATTTTATTTTTTAAATGTATTTATTTTTATTCTTACCTGACCCTATCACCCATTCACGCTCTATGACTTGGATTGGAGTTATTATAACTTGGCACAATGGAAAGAAAAATAAATATGTTTAATTTGAGTAATGCACATGAGCAAGCACAGGCTTTCTGATGATTTTATGAAGGTAAATAAGAAAAAGTGAAGTGATAAACTTAATGTAACATAAAATATTAATAACGTTTCTAAATTTAAAATGAATAACACTTCAAAGTTTGAAAATACAACTTTTAACAGATC